>NC_091474.1:9288532-9588532 GCF_036971445.1 Narcine bancroftii | reverse complement strand
CAAGGGACAAGGGGCAACTCAGAGAATGGGGGGGGGGGGGGAGAGAAACATTTGGGGTTAAGGGAATTTTAGATGTGGGAGTTGTTGAAGTATTTTATGTTTTAAATGTGTTGTCATACATTGAGTTCAAAAAGGGAAAACAGAAAAACAGAGATGAAAACGGGGAAAAGTGCTGGTGAGGAAGTGAAAATGAGGTGTAAACAGAATATGAGATGGCCATGATGAATGATATGACTATAAATATTAATGGCATACATAACTCTGAAGCCTGTCTTCAATCTATTTAATTGTTTCCTCTCCAAAGCTTGTTAATGTGTCGCAGCAGGATATCATCTATATAATGGGCAATTGACATCTCTGGGCAAAGTTGATTGGGTGTTAATTGCAGGAGAATAACTGTGGCATATATTGGTATGTGCCTCATCTCATGTTCCATTTAAATGCAAATTGATTTGTCAAAATTTAGAATACCACACTGGTGCAGCACATGCACATGCATGTTATACAATTTTTTTAAAATATAAAAATACAATTTATGATTTTCTTCATTTTATGTGTGTATGTTAAATGCATGAAAATACAGCAAGTCTTTCATCCAGAATGTGCATAATCATTTCAATGGAC
This sequence comes from Narcine bancroftii, assembly GCF_036971445.1. Classification (NCBI taxonomy): domain Eukaryota; kingdom Metazoa; phylum Chordata; class Chondrichthyes; order Torpediniformes; family Narcinidae; genus Narcine; species Narcine bancroftii. Next base: position 9,587,908 of record NC_091474.1, on the reverse strand, counting down.
CAAAATAGATAATTTAACAATTAATTTGGCTTTTATCTGAATCTTCCATTATTTACATGGAATAATTAATTTCATTAATTAATACAAATAGCTGTTTTGCTCTTAATACATATGGGAAGTAAGTCATACACCACTGTCACCAAATTGAGAACACTTGTTTGAAAGTGACAGAGGAACAGCAGATTTACTTGAACAACGAAAACAAGTTTGAACAGGTAGTTTTTATCTACCTGTGCAATCTGAGACCAAAAGGATTCTCGAGGGCGGGCAAGCCTGAGTGCGAGCCCGAGCGCGAGCGAGAGACAGAGCACGAGCGAGAGAGAGACAGAGCGCGAGCGAGAGAGAGACAGAGAGCGAGCGAGAGAGAGATAGAGAGCGAGCGAGAGACCGAGAGCGAGCGAGAGAGACAGACAGCAAGCGAGAGAGACAGAGCGAGCGAGAGAGACAGAGCGAGCGAGAGAGACAGAGCGAGCGAGAGAGACAGAGCGAGCGAGAGAGACAGAGAGAGCGAGAGAGAGACAGAGAATGAGAGAGAGAGAGTGAGCGCGAGAGAGACAGAGAGCGAGCGCGAGAGAGACAGAGCGAGCGAGAGAGAGACAGAGCGAGCGAGAGAGAGATAGAATTATATACCACATATGAATTATAGTTTAACATTTACCTAAAGATCATAGCATACTGAGAAGTTTTTGAAAAAAGGTACACATTGGCAGACACTGAGATGTGACTATCCTTGTACATGAACCACTTTAAATTACCTTTCAGTACAGTAAGTATTTTAAAAAAGTTACTACTTTGGACCTACCTGCAAGTGGGTTTGAGTACAGAAGCAAACACATTTAGGGGTAGCACAGTTGGCATAGCAGTTAGCACAATGCCTTTATAGCGCCAGTGATCAGCACCAAGGTTCAAGTCCCCCATTGTCTGTAAGGACTTGGTACCTTCTCCCTGAGTCTGTGTGGGTTCCCCCCGGGGGCTCAAGTTTCCTCCACTGTTCAAAATGTACCAGAAGCATAGGTCAATTTGGTGCAAATTGGGCAGCATGACAGAAGGGCTGAAATGGCCTGTTACCATGCTGCATGTCTAAAAAATAAATTACTGCCATTATATTGGATTCTGGCACAAATACAGTCATAATTGTGCACAAGTCTGGTCTTGTGATCCAAGGAAGGACAGAACCACAACAGCAAGATTCTAACAGGAGCTAAGTGAACTGCATCTAGAATTTACCTCCATTTTTCTTAGTTCCACATACCTATCTAATAGTCTCTCAAAAGATCCTATCCTTCCTGCCTCCAGCACTGTTGCTGGTAGAGCATTCCATTCACCAATGATCCTGAAAAACTGCTCTTGCATTCCTCCTGTACTTACTCCCAAGCACTTTGAAACTATATCCCCTTGTGTTAGCCATTTCAGCTCTGGGGAAGAAAGCCTCTGGACATCAACATAATCAATACCTCTCATTACTTCCATCAGGTCACCCCTCATTGTCTGTCACTCCAAGATAGGGTTTCCCAATCTGGGATGCATATACCCCCAGTGGTATATTTGCACTTTTCAGGGGGTACATTGGGTCTGAGAGAATAACCACTACTGTACAATACATGGTGTTGTAATCTGCAGTCAGATTGCACAATGATTTTTTTAAAATCCTTAATTTTTAGGGGTACTCGGGAACCTAAAAAAATACCCAAGGGGTACAGAGGAACAAAAAGGTTGGGAACCCCTGCTCCAAGAGAAGCAACCAACCTCACTCAACCCTACCTCATGCATGTTTGCTAATCAGGCTTTTCCATCTGCCAATTCCCAGCCCAGTTCAGCATCCTATCAATGTCCCTCCAACTTCTGTCAACCCTCCACACCACAAACCTTTGCATCATCCACATACTTACTCACCCATCCACTTCCTCATCCATGTCATTTTTTTTTTTTTAAATCACAAAACAAGTCCCAGAGCAGATCCTTGTGGAACATCAATGGTCACTGATCTCCACAACCATCCTTTGCCTTCTATGGGTAAGCCAATTTTGTATCCCCAAAGCAAGGCCTCTAAATTAGAAAATTTCCTAATGTCTTGGAGGACAGGAGAGAAGATGATATCACATGGCAGTCCAATTTGAAGAATTTCCTCAGCACAAAAGAGAAATTCACCATCTCAATAAAAGATGTACATTGCACCACAACTTGGTGATGTTTCTACTAACTGAAAGTTTCCAAATTACAAAGATTAAGAACCATCCAAATAACAAGAAAATGAAGATATTTCCTGTTTTTATATTATTTTCAGTATTTCCAGGACTTCCACCATACTCCTTTGCTAGAAAGAATAAAATTAACATAGAGCCAATGTGATAAAGCATTAGCAGAAAAATTCCAAGAATGGTGTGCCAAGGGAATAATAAATCACCAATTAACCAGGCCTGTTTTTGTCAGTTTTTTTTTTAATTGGGGGAAATTCACTTTGAAGTGTAAAGATTAATATGTTAGATGCAGTGAGGATACCATTTCTGATGGCACATTTAGAATCCAAGATCACAATCTCATGATGTGGGTATCACAGAACGTTTACAACAGTGATACTTCGTCAATCCTGGCTATGTTCCACCTGCATGCTCCCATCTTAGCTTGCAAATATGTTTTCACCTTATTTATACAATTCCCATTTGATACAATAGGATCTCCTTCCAGAGCATCAACAGGTGATGTATTCCAGATTCAAACTGTATGATGCATTAAAAAAGTTATGTTGCCATCATCTCCTTACTTCTGTTTTATTCTTGTGACTTTTGATCCTCAACCCCTCCTCCCACTCAAGGGACCAACTTCCTACCATTTTCCCTGATCAGAACCCTCACCCTTTTCTAGGATTTTATCAAATCCTTCTACTTTCCCTTTTCCAAGAAAACACTCTGAGCCATCTCATCTACACTGCAACTAAAGTCCTTTATCTCAGACACCATTCTGTCAAATTTTTCTGGATCCTCTCATCTTCTCGTCCCTCGTAAAACCCAGCCAACAGAATTAGCAGCACATCAGTCAAGGACTGATCAGCATTTTATCAAGATTTAGAACAACTTTTTAAATCATGTGGTTCTTTGGCAGAAGTGCCAATTTATACATCATGCCCTTTTCGCTGCCTTCACATCCTGCTCTGACACTTTGAATGGTTTTGTGCACACATGCCCCAAGTCGTCTCCTCTTTCTGAAAAGTATCCTTTGATAGTGTTTCTCCTCTTTCTTACACATTTCATTTTCCAGTACCCTTCACACCTCTTAATACTACCAAATTTTATGCCGTTCACAAATTTAGTAGATGTGGCTTGCTCCCTATGCCATCAATACCAAACACAATTACACCAATGCCAATACTTAGTGTGAATAAAGACACTCAGATCCTTTTCTCAATCACCATCCAGCCTTTGCTTTTCCTACCAAGATATTGTAACAATTATGCAGAGGACGGGACAATCTATTTCCCCATTTATTCAATGTGAGTATAAATCACATTGAAGATTTTTGGATTCTCAAAAACAACACCGAGTTTCATTCACTGTAAAACCCAAAAAGCTATAGTTGGTTCTGTCTTCCAAATAATTAATACATATTATGAATAGTATGGTCCCAACGACAAACACAGATTGCATTTCCAAAAAAAAACTTCAAATTTTATATCTGTCAACCAAATTTAAATTTATGTCATCACATGGCAATACTACACAAGTTAATGTGCAAAACTAAAGAAACGTGCAGAACTCAAGAAACATGCAACAGGAAGAAAGGCCTTCCAAATATCACATCCACTTGCTTTTTGCTGAGTTTCATCAGTCATATCCTCAAGAATCATTAGGATAAATTGATCCCTGTTTATATTTTCTAGACATCTTGTTATGACATCTTTTAAAATAGTGTCTGATTTCTGATCGACTATTCACATTAGACCAAATCATCTGTAGTTTTGGTTTTTTTTTCTGATCACTTCTCCAGTAATTATTCCATAACCCAAATGAGTATCTCTTCTAGTATTCTGGGATGTCGATGAGCCTCTCCGAATTGATCATCTTCCACTGTCATTAATTGCTCCAGTTAGTATTAATTTAAAAATTATGCATTAATTTTCTTCAACCACTTATTACACTCTTGGTTCCCAAATATTCTGGACTTGATTTTTGTCCTCTAACACGAAAACAAAACTGAACTACTTGTTTAGTTACTCTGCCATGTTTTTGTTTCCCATTTGTTTTGACATCAAGTGATTTAATTTCAACTTCCTGAATCTTGTCGTTTTACATCTTTGTAAAACCTTTCGCAGCCATTTTATGCTCCTTGTCAGTTTAGTCTTATTTTTGCTTTAAGTTCTTTAAATCTTGATTCATTTTTTGTTGAATTCTAAACTGCTCCCAACCCTCAAGTTTTTTTCTAACAAAATACAACTGCTCGTGAGCTATTGCCTAAATTACTTTTGTTAGCTGTGAGTGATTTACTTTTCCCATCTGAGTAGGTTATAAAATATTGCAGTGATTGGTTCCATTACCTATTGCCTATCCATTGCCAATTCGTTTCCCCCCCCCCCCCCCCCCCACACAGAGATTGATGCACCATCAATAACTCCAAAAGACTGGAAGTTATGTAAAACTGACAGGCTTTATTCACAATAGACTGGAGCCACGTCCATGCTGGTTAACTGTCCTGAATTCGCCAATTCTTTTAATTAAATTCTAATCCACCTTAGCCAACTCGCTCATTACTTTGCAGTTGCCAGTTTTTTTGTGTTTTTTTTAAAATACATCTAGGGAGAGGGAGAGAATTTACATGCAGGATTGAGGAAAAAAGTGTTCGTATGCTGCCAGAAGAATTCAATTAATAGTCAATTTATAAAAAGGATAGTTGTTAATTCTCAAGTTTAAATTTGTGGTGTTTAATGGGCAATTTTTATCAACAGGGAGATGAAATTTATGCAAATCTGAAAAGTTTCGAACAATACAAATTAAATAATCTGAATTTACCATTCCATAAGTGGCCAAGATAAAATCGACTAATTTAATATAGTTACAAGAACAGAATAAGATTTTTACTTGTTTAACTCAATCCACAGTAATTACAATTATTTAATGTGGATTTGAGTAGTGAAATGCCCTTCAGCCCATTGAGTTCACACTAATCACTGAGCATCCATTTACACCAATTCTACACTGCTCCTATTTTATTCTTTCCATCAATTCCCCCTAGATTCAACCACTCATCTCTACACTCAGGGCAAATGACAGCAGCCTAATAAACTACCAGTATCTCCTTCAGATGCGGCAGGCAACCAAAACAAATTGGGAATACTCACAGTCGCAGGAAAACATGCACACTTCATACAGACAACACGAGAAGTCCAGATTGAACCCATGTCATTGCAGCAGAGAGGCAACTGCTCTAGCCACTGTGCCACCACAGGGCAAAAGAAACTCTTATACACATCTGTATGCAGAACTTGACAATTTGGCAACAGAAGTTCTCTAAACGCAAAAAGTTTAAAGTATAAACACACAAGTGCTGACAGAACTCCGTATCACAACATTCTCAGGAAGATATATTACCAATATTTTGGGTCTGACGAGTTCAAGGTAAAAGCAAAAAGCAGGCATGTGACTGAAATAAAGACTAGGGAGAGAAAGGGAAGGAAAGAATGGAAGAGGTCGAATCCAAACCAACAGATGCAAAGGTATTAATTGGATATAATAAGAGAAAATGTGAAATTTGACTGTCTCTGAGAGGAAAAAGGGGAGAGAGAACTAGAGGAAAGGAGGTAGAGGAGCAAACATGCATGAGGGGATTCAAATGGAAACCAGAGAAGATTGGAGGGTGCCCAGACTGTTCGCCAATTTGCAAGTGGTCTCATTCTGGCAGTGCACGAGACCATGGGCACACATGTCAGCAAAGGAATGGGATGGGGAATTGAAATGGGTGGCTATGAGGAGATCCACGCTATTACTGTGGCCAAATCAGAAGTGCTCAATGAAGGGATCTCCCGGTGTGCACTCAGTCTCTGATATCAAGACCACACAGGAGCACTGATTGAGCAGCTCTGTTCTGTCTGCCACAATAGCATGGATCTCCGAGTCGTCGCCCATTTCAATTCCCCATCCCCTTTCTGAAATGTCAGTCCATGGTCTCCTGAACTGCCAGACTGAGACCACCCACAAATTGGGGAACAATACCCTGTATTCAGTCTGGCAATTAACATAGATTTCTTCAGTTTCTGTTTGAAATCTTTCTTCCCCTCCCCGCCACATCCCCATTCATTCCGTCTCCTTTCCTCTTGTTCTCTCGTCCCTTTTCCCTCTATCTCTTCAGAGCCAAAAATCAAATCTCACCTTTCTTTCCTCTTATTATAGCCAATCAACACCCTTTGTCTATTAGTCTGGATTCCTCCTCTCCCACTCTTCCCCCTTTTTCTCCCCAGTCTTTTAGATATCTGTCTGCTTTTTGATTGTACATTTAAGGGCTCAGGCCCAAAATGTTGGTAATATATTTTTACCTTTATGGACGCTGTGAAACAGGCCGAGTTCCTGCATCTGTTTTAACTACAGCCACAGTGTCTGCAGGCTTTAGTGTTTCACTCCACAAATACTTTAAAGATTAGATCTCATCTTAACTGCACCAAATTCTTAGCCATTGAAAGATCACTCACACTTCAGACTGAGTGATTGTCATATTCAAATCTTCAACTTTCTCAGATGCTCCTTTATAGCTACAAAGATAAAGAGAATTTATTCAGTAATCATTAAAACACAAAAGCAAATACTGCAGATACACTACAAGTAACAAGGTAGTGTTGCCACACACAACATACATGCTGTAAATATCTGGGATGCTCACCATCAGGTGTCAGTGAAGTTAATCATCGACAAATTTTACTACTCCTCTACTTCATGATCAGAACAAGATTGTTCCTGTAAAAATATAGTATTTCAAAGCTATCTCCAAAATCATGAACTTATTCACAGGCAAAATGTGGAAATAAGGAAATGAGGTGAATGAGATTGCTGTTTATTTCTCCTCAGCCCACCACCCCGTCCAACCAGGTCAGGGAAGCATTGACTATCAAATTAATTTTAACTAAAAATCCTTTGAACATAAAATTTCAACTCAGGGGGAAAAAAATCTCCCTACCCACACATCCCCAAGGGCTGTGATAGATTGTCTAATTGTTTAGTGTTCCAGCACTGAGCAGCAAGTGGCAGTTTGTAGACCTGCTGTCTCAGTTCCAGTGATCTGGGTTCAATCTTATCTATTCACCAGAACAATCCTCCATTCCACTTCAGAGCAAAGGGTAGAGGCTTGAAAAGTTATGGTTGACAACAAATTTAATGACAGGTGCTCCTCGGTTACAAAGTGACCCATCTTCCAGTAATCTGACTTTACACAAATTCTCCCATACACTTGAAAGCATTTTCCAAGCTGGTGATAATAATTTTTATGGAATCAGAGAGAGCAAGCACATCCTTCATCCTATTGAGTCTATGATCATCAACCATTTATATACCAATCTTAGGCTGACTCATTTTATTCTCCTTCATTCTAATCAACGCTTCTCCAGATTCGGAAACTTTTCTACTAAGGGAAAGTTGTATCAGCCATTTAACTTGCCAACCTACACATCTTTGGAATGCAGACAAAAACCCACATAGTCACTGGAGGAATTTGTTGACTCAAACACAAGACCCAATGTCAAGATTGAACCTGATCGTACATAAATGCACAAAGTCATTCAAACATAGAGCACAAAAATATATCCTTCAGCACAATTCATCTACGCCAACCAGGTTTTCCAAATGAGCTGGACCCATTTGCCTTCATACGGCACCAAAAACTTTCTCTATGCAGAGATGTCTATGTCTTTTAAATGCCATAATTATACTCATCTTGACAACTTCCATGTAGCTCATTTCATACAAGTACCATCTGTGGAAAAAGCTGCTCCTCAGCTCCCTTTTCAATCTTTTATCTTCTCACCTTAAACTTATGCCCTCAGTTTATCTACCCTGAAAAAGATCAACAATTCATCTTAACTATGCCCCTCAATTTTTATGCAAGGACACTCAGCTTCCTTTGCTCCAGGGAAAAAAAAAGTCCTTTGGCTATCCAGTCTCTCCTTTTAACATGGTGTTATTTCATTGTTGACTAGATACAGTATACATGCCATTAAAATGTAGGCAGCATTACATCAACTGTTCAAGGAAATGAAGTTATAGCAAGTACAAAGAGCATTGTACATAGAAAACAGACATTTCTGACACTGAGCAATCACCTTATGGAGAGTCTCAATGACAGAACCCTGATGTAACCTCCAGACTGCCTTTCTTTGATGCCAGGTCTGATTTCCATTACATTGATGACACATTGGTGCTGCCTTCTGAACTCATGATAGCTCATCAATTTAATCCACTTTGCTGCTCATTTCCACTCTGACCTCAAATTCACTTGGTCCAGGTTTGTCAACCATCTCCCCTTTCTCAATCTCTCAATCTCCATTTCAGGAGACAAATTATCTGCAGATTTGCCTTCTATTTCAGGACATCCAAGATGCCCTCCTCCTTTTTTTTTTAAATTTTTTATTTTTCACACTATAAACCATATTGACCAAGATACATGGTACATTTTCTCTTGAATATATAGTGTCATTTTCTCCCCCTTTTCCCCCCTCCCTCACCCCCTTTCCCATTTATTTGAAGTTCAATCTATAAGATACATTAAACCCGTTAAACAATGTTGTCACTTAATAAAAATAAACAAGAAATTTTACTGAGTCAGTTCTTTTCGTTATCTTCTCCTTCTGTCATTTTAGGTGGTGGAAGTCCATGGTAGGATTTCTCTATTGTATTTCATGATTGGCTCCCATATTTGTTCGAATATTGTGATGTTATTTTTTCTAATGGAATACATTTATTCATTTCTATGTACCATTGTTGTATTCTCAAGTTGTCTTCTAATTTCCAGGTTGACATAATACATTTTTTTACTACAGCTAGGGCTATCCTAACAAATCTTTTTTGTGCTCCATCCAAATCAAGTCCAAATTCTTTATTTCTTATATTACTGAGGAGGAAGATCTCTGGGTTTTTTAGTATATTGCTTTTTGTGATTTTATTTAATATCTGGTTTAGATCTTCCCAAAATTTTTTCACTTTCTCACATGTCCAAATTGCATGAATTTGCTTTTTACAGTTTTTGAGGTGTGATGTATCGCCTGTGTATCCAGTTATATTGTATCATGCATAACCTCGTGTTTATTGTATTTCTCATAGTTCCGGAGCATAGCTTCTCCCATGTTTCATTCTTTATCTTTATGTTTAGATCTTGTTCCCATTTTTATTTAGGTTTACCGTTTGTTTCCTCGTTCTCCTTTTCTTGCAGTTTGATGTACAAGTTTGTTATAAATTTTTTAATTATCATTGTGTCTGTAATCACATATTCAAAATTGCTTCCTTCTGGTAACCTCAGACTGTTTCCCAATTTGTCCTTCAAGTAGGTTTTCAGTTGGTGGTATGCAAACATTGTATCGTGAGTTATATTATATTTATCCTTCATTTGTTCAAAGGATAATCATTTATTTCCCAAAAAACAATTTTCTATTCTTTTGATCCCTTTTCTCTCCCATTCTCTGAAGGAAAGGTTATCTATTGTGAAAGGGATTAGTTGATTTTGTGTCAATATTAGTTTTGGTAGTTGGTAATTTGTTTTATTCCTTTCTACGTGAATCTTCTTCCAAATGTTGAGCAGATGATGCAATACCGGTGAATTCCTACGTTGCACCAATTTTTCATCCCATTTATATAGTATATGTTCAGGTATCTTCTCCCCTATTTTATCTAATTCTAATCTGGTCCAATCTGGTTTTTCCCTTGTTTAATAAAAATCTGATAGGTATCTTAATTGTGCGGCTCTATAATAATTCTTAAAGTTTGGTAGTTGTAAGCCTTCTTGTTTGTACCATTCTGTTAATTTATTTAGTGCTATCCTCTGTTTCCCCCATTTCCATAAGAATTTCATTATTATTTTTAGCTCCTTGAAGAATTTCTGTTAGGTGAATTGGTAATGACTGAAATAGGTATTGTATCCTTGGGAAAATGTACATTTTAATACAGTTTATCCTTCCTATCAGTGTTAGTGGTAAGTCTTTCCAATGCTCTAAGTCATCTTGTAATTTTTTCATTAATGGATGATAATTTAGTTTATATAGATGGCCGAGATTTTTATTTAGTTGTATACCTAGGTATCGCATTGCTTGTGTTTGCCATCTAAATGGTGATTCTTTCTTAAACTTTGTGAAATCCGCATTATTCATTGGCATTGCTTCACTTTTATTTGCGTTGATCTTGTACCCCGACACTTCTCCATATTCCCTCAATTTCCTATGTAATTCTTTTATTGATATTTCTGGTTAAGTATATTATAACGTCATCTGCAAATAGACTGATTTTATATTCCTTCTCTTTTATTTTGTTTTCTGTTCTTATCAGTTCTGCTAGTGGTTCTATAGCTAACGCGAACAGTGAGGGAGATAGTGGACATCCCTGCCTTGTTGATCTGCTTAAGTTAAATTGTTTTGATATATATCCATTTACTGTCACTTTCGCCAATGGCCCCTTATATAATGCTTTAATCCAATTAATATATTTCTCTGGTGGGCTGAATTTTTGTAGTACTTTGAATAAATAATTCCATTCTACTCTGTCAAAGGCCTTCTCTGCATCTAAAGCAACCGTTACTGTTGGAGTTTTATTTCCTTCTACTGCATGAATTAAGTTAATAAATTTACAGATATTGTCCATTGTTCATTTTTTTAAAAATAAATACAGTTTGGTCTAGATTTACTATTTTTGATACATAGTCGGCCAATATGTTTGCTAATAGTTTAGCTATTATCTTATAATCTGTGTTAAGTAGAGATATTGGTCTATATGATGCTGGTGCTAGTGGATCTTTCCCTGTCTTTGGTATTACTGTAATTATTGCTGTTTTGCATGAATCTGGTATGTTTTGTGTTTTATCAATCTGGCTGATTACTTCCAGGAGGGGAGGATTTAATAAGTCTTTAAATGTTTTATAGAATTCTATTGGGAATCCATCCTCGCCTGGTGTTTTGTTGTTCGGTAGTTTTTTTAATATGTCCTGTAATTCTTTTATTTCAAATAGTTTTATTAATTTATTTTGATCCTCTGTAATTTTGGTAGTTCAGTTTTAGTTAGAAATTCATCTATTTTGTCTTCTTTCCCTTCATTTTCAGTTTGATATAGTTGCTCGTAGAATTCCCTGAAGTTTTCATTGATCTCTGTTGGATTATATGTAATTTGTTTGTCCTTTTTCCTTAATGCCAATACCGCTCTTTTAGTTTGTTCTTCTTAAGCTGCCACGCTAGAATTTTGTGCGTTTCTTCTCCTAGTTCATAATATTTGTTTTGTCTTCATTATGTTCTTCTCCACCTTATATGTTTGTAGTGTTTCATATTTTATTTTTTTGTCTGCCAATTCTCTTCTTTTAGTTGTATCTTCCTTTATTGCTAATTCTTTTTCTGTATTTGTTAATTCCCTTCCCAACTGCTCTGTTTCCCGATTGTAGTCCTTCTTCATCTTAGTTACATAGCTTATTATTTGCCCTCTGATGAACGCTTTCATTGCATCCCATAGTATAAACTTATCTTTCATTGATTCCGTATTTATTTCAAAGTACATTTTAATTTGTCGTTCAATTAATTCTCTAAAATCCTGTCTTTTAAGTAGCATGGAGTTAATCTCCATCTATACATTCTTGGTGGGATGTCCTCTAGCTCTATTGCCAATAACAGGGGTGAGTGATCCGATAATAGTCTAGCTTTATATTCCATTTTCCTAACTCTCCCTTGAATGTGGGCTGAAAACAGGAATAGGTCTATCCTTGAGTATGTTTTGTGTCTACCCGAATAATATGAATATTCCTTTTCCTTTGGGTGTTGTTTCCTCCATATATCCAAAAGTTGGATGCCCTCCTCCTTCAGGATTAAAAGTGGCTTCCCCTCTACTGCCATTAATTCAACCCTCACTCACATCTCTACTTCCCACACACTGGCCCTAACCCCTTCCCCAGATGCCACAAGGACAGGGCTCACCTTGTCCTATGCCACCAGCCTCCACATCCAACATAATATTTTCTACAATTGCCACCACCTACAACAGGACCTCACCACAAGACCTCTTCCTCTCCCCACTTCTAGAACTCTCATTCCCTTCCCAATTTCCCCCTTATGGCTGCAAGAAGTGATGTACTTAAACCTCCTCCCTCACCACTATTTAAAGCCCCAAACAGTCCTTCCAAGAAAATCAACACTTCACTTGTAGAGTTTGCATCCAGTGCTTCCGATTCAGCATGTTCTACATCGGGAAGACTGGATGCAGACTGGGAGATTATTTCATTGAGCAGTTTTGGTCTGTCTGCTGCAACAGCAAGAACCTTCTCATTGCCAACCACCAATTCCACACACCATTGCAACACTGACATGTTGGTCCATGGCCTCGTGTGCTGTCAAGTTGAGACTACCTGCAAAATTGGAAGAACATCACCTTGTATCGTCTCTTCAGTTTCCATCTAATCAGCATCAATATTAATTTCTCCATTTTTCATTTAATCCTCCTCCAGTCTTTCCCTTGCCCTCACGCTCTATTAACAAAATATCCTTCTTAGCCCTTTGCTCTCCCTCCCCACTTCTCAGCCCGTGTCCCTCCCCCTCCCTTTTAATTCAAGCACCTGCTTGATTTGTAACATTGATGGGGAATGGTGACCAACCCGCTAAGTTTCTCCTGCGCTTTTCTGTACGAGGTCTACATCATTCCAAGAAAATCAAGTTTCCATGTGTACCACTTTGCAACAATGTACCTCATTACTTCTTCTGTTCCCTCTAGCCTCTTTCATACATTAGTTTGTTCAATACCCAGTACCAAAAGAGCAGACATCTCCAACTAATCTCCAGCCTTCACCATGCAATTGTTTGACCTTGAACAAGGTTGTTAAAAACCTTGGTATGATGCATCATCTCAAAGCAAATCCCAAGGTTCTGTAATCATCTTACTAAACTTGCTATCTATCCTCCGAGATGCTCTTTAAATCATATCAGATACAAGTTTTATTCTTACTCCATACTAAAGTTCAATAAACTTCAATATGAACACTTTGTCATTACCAGTTTGACAGACAAGTTCACATCAGGATCTTACTCTTATTGCCTTTGTTCAAATTTCAGAATTATAATCAATTTTGTACCTGATGCATATTAATTTACAAACTTAACTTTTCCAAGTCAAACTGGTGATTTAGTTTGGTCACATAAAAACAATGAGTACCTAACTGTACAAAAAAATGATTTGATGCACTGCTGTTTGGAACTGAGAGCAGAACAGCCTGCCAAAATAGTTCACTTGTTGTGATGTTCTACATCAAAAAAAGTCCAAATACAAACTGCTTTGTTAATTACCTCCCATGAGATTCATAAAGTTACATCTTTAAATTGGAACAATTACATGCAACACCTCAAGTATTATACAAATATCATTTCAGACAATCTGGCTTAGTGAAAACAAGATGCCCAGATCAATACATTAATTACATTCATGGATATGCCAACCATTTCAAAATAAATTCAATTTTATTTGACAATTAAGAATCAAAGCACTTGGAGAGAAAAAAAAAACTGAAGAAATAATTTGCTGTTGGTTTCAGTCTGGGGGCTTTACTGACAATCAAGTTAGCAACAGGGCAATAAAAATAAAATTCTACTACAAGGTTCTTCAAATGGCTGGTTGAAAATGTCAAGGCACAAGGTGAACTGGCTAAATGAATCCAAAAATTTGCTTATGGGTAGTGGTAGGATGCATACACGATTGGGATTAGTACTAGGATCAGTGTTTGTGATGCATTTTAATGGCTTGCAAGTGAATGTGGGAAGTATGATAAGCAAGTTGGTGGATGACAAAAATTGGCATTGTGGATAGCAAAGATGTTCTTTTAAGACAACAGCTGAATGCACCATATAAATGTGTAATAGTAGCTTTGAGGACAAAATTTTCAGGTCAAATTTAGGGAAGGGTCAACTTTTTCATGAATACTATTTTTGATCATGGTGAAGGTACCCGTGTTGTTCAAGGCGTCAGGAGCTTGGATGGCCAGGACCAGGTGGTCAGTCCATGTTTGGGGCATCGTGAGCTCCAATGGGCAAGCAGCCAAGGTGAGGATCTGCAGTTGGGGTGTCAGGAGTCGGCAGTCAGGGAGAGGGTTCATGGTTAGAGTGTTGGGAGCTCAGATGGGTGCAGGGGTAGGGGAAGGGGGGGGGTTGCTGAGCCAAAAATAGGATGGGCCCACTTCTACATTTACAAGGGATAGACGATTACATGAATATATATGGTAGATAAACTAGAAAATTGATCATAGTGTTGGCAGATGGAATTGAATCCAAATTAAAATACAGCAAAATCTTAGCTATCCAGAATTGAAGCAACAAAAAGGAAATAATTAAATATATTTTACAATTAATAATAAATAAAAGTTTAAAATTATAAAAATAAATGTTCTCCAAGGCAATACATAACCCCTTGGGGGTAAAGATGGGAATAAACATTCAGCCAGTGGAGCATCTTGATAGCTGCTGTGGGTGGGGCTCAATTTGAATAAAGTTGGGTTGGAATAAAATGGCATGGCCCAGGATGAAGAGCTAGCAGATGCTGCTCGCTATTGGGGCATCTCTCTGAAAGACCTCCCTAGCTAGCAAGTCTATCTTTATTTTCATATTCAGTGTAATAGTAAGGTTTTATCTGTAAATTTGGGGGGGGGGGGGGAAGAAAATGATGATGGCGGCACGGTGCATGCAATGCTGGTTCTGAATCACCGATCAGGTCTCAAATTTAAATTTTGTAAGATATTGGAATTACCTGATTAAAGTGAACTTTACATAATTAAGGAGTACAGTAATTTTTTTTCAAATTACATTTTGCTCTGACTTTTAAACCATTTATTCTTTGTGTTGTTGTACAAGTTAGACATTGCAAGTGTGTCTTAAGAAAACAAGAACATACACCTATTCAGCAACTGCAACACCCTTAGGTACTGGATACCAGGGATTTTGCTGTACAATGCATTCTGGGAAGACAAATAGGAGGCTATAAATGGTACAGTACAAAGTTAATGAACTTGCTTTCATTAAAGTGGCAACTCAGGTTAGTGTTGTAAAGAGGCTTACAACATAGAGGTTACAAGTGTGAAGACAAAAGCTTGGATTCGATGTTACAACTTAGTGAAACTTGTTAGGCCACACTTAGACAGAGTACAAGACATTCACCCTCTTGTGTTCTTGATTGGCAGGCCTTTATTATGGTGAAAAAATGGATAAGTTACCTTGTTTTTCTTGGAGCCAAGGAGGTGTGGGGGGGCAGATGTGATGAAGAATATACAATTATACAATTAAACCTTGGCAAGGTATAAATAGGGGATATGGCCAAAATTTTTATCTTTGGTAGGAGCATCAAAAACAAGTTTGATATTGAAGATGAAACAAATGTTTTAAAGGGCCCCGGAGAAATTTTTTTTTTAAATCAAGTGTGGTTTGAATCTGGAATGCACTGCCAAAAGGCAAGTGGAATCAAACAAGTTTAACAAACATTTGGATGGGCACTTAAACAGTTAATACTTAGAAGGTCCTAATGTAGGAAAATGGACAAAGAGAAGATGAGCAAAGATGGTTTGCATGGGCATGGCAGTCCTAAGAATCTACTTCTGTTCAGCACAATTCAATGACTGTCTTAACACTATTGCCTCAAGGCCACTTTCCTGTTACATCATTTATTGTCAATATATTGTACATATATGCCAAGGTCTCGAATCAGCCCCAAGAGAATTGGGCAACAAGATGCAAAATTTGCAAATATTGTGAATGTACATGAAAAATACAAAGGAAAATCATGCATACATTCAGCATTGAGTACACTATTGTAGAACAATGCTGTGGCAATAAATGACTTGGCCGATAATTTAGGGCAAAGCAGAGAAAGCAACAAACAACTGATGCCTTTGTTGAGCTCATTGCCTGCACACGTTTCAATAAAGATTGAAAATTCTACTGGGAATGCAAAAAGCTTCCATAGTATTTTTCCAGGGCAGGTGCAATTCTATTTACACACCAACCAAGCATGATGACAAGTTTCTTCAAAAATGGTCTGAGAAAATGAGTGTGATTCACTAATTTAAGCCTGCTGCTGCTTCAATTTTCTCTTCAGTTTTTATTTGGGAAAATTACAGAATGCTTCGTTAGTGAAAATAAAACTGAACTGCAGCAACATTGTAATTCAAAAAATCTGTCAAAATTAATGTCTCATCAATACTAATTCTATAAATTTGCAATTTGAACCAAATACCAATGCTAAGCAGAATTCTTCAGATTTAAGTGCTTTTTGTGAAAATTATCCCAAAATTAAAGCATTATTGCCATAAATTCAAGTGCCAACTTCAGAATGCTAAATTGCTTGTCCAATCCTGCTTCCAAATAATTCAATAAATTTATCCTAAAAGCAAATAGAGCTCTTGTTCTTAACAAATTCTTTGTTCAGCGAATGCAATTTAACCATGAAATAAACAGGTGAAGGAAGATTAGTATAATTAACTTTAGGGTTCAGAGCCTTTTATTCAGAGTTCCCATCTTCATTTTTGGTGGGATTCAAAACAAAATAATTCAGTAGAATTTCTGTAGCAAACATTGATGTAATGCTGTAGTTTCTTGAATAATCGAACAGAATAGATTTTGGAACAACATAAAAATTTGACCATATCATACGGTTTCAATTATTGTGACCAAATTAACCCACTAGCACTTCAAAATAAGAGAAACAAATTAGAGGAAATAATGAAATGGGTAATTTCAGCATTTTGAAGATGCAATTTGTCTTAAATGGTTCAAAATTGTTCTTGCTTGAATACTTAAGGGATGCAGAAGCAACAGAGGGAAAGGAAGAGTGACTGAATTTAATTAATCCTTTCACCATTACAATGGTTTCTTCAAAAATAATGAACAGCGCATTTTTAAAAATTTTTTTGCAGACATCAAGTACTAATAATTTCTCCATTATATTCACACACTAAAAGATCTCAAGTTCTACAGAAATTTCTTCCAATATTGCAGAAGCAAAAGCATTCAAAAAGCACTGCACACAAATAAAATCCAAGTTAAAAAATCAACAATTCAAATATTCCACAAATATTGTGTGGACAGTTTCTTTAAATGTAAACTAAGTTTGGACAAAACTTGCACTCAAACCTTAAATGCAAACTGCTCATTAACATGAAAGAAACTGCAAGCATTTATAATTACAATGGTCTTAAATGAATGCCAGCATGAAGCTCTTGACCGGAAAAAGGTGCATGTCAGACTTTTGCAGTCCAGCAAATCCCTTGGTGAGTACAAGAGGTGCAGAAGTAGTGGAGAAAAATCAGAATGCCAAAAAGAGAACATTAACAGTGTGCCAGATATCAAAGGCAATCAGTCCACTGAATGGTTGAAGGGGGAAAATCAGTCTCCCAGACCAGATGGATTGCACCCTCAGTTTCCAAAGAGGAATGACAGATTGTGGAAGCATTGGTCATCATTAGATTCTGGTATTGTCTTTGAGGACTGGAAGATAGCAAATGTCACCCCACTATTCAAGAATGGAGAGGGGAAGCAGAAAGGACTTTTTTTTTTAAATTAGCTTGACATCAATGGTTAAGATGTTCAATTTGATTGTCAAGTACAGTACAACTCCGATTATCCAAAATGATTGAGACTGGTCCCATTTTAGATAAACTGCTTTCTCGGAGAACCAGTCTTTTTTTAAAAAAACAGCCCAGTAGAAATAGCATTGGAAAAAAATCATGTTTTGTTCCTCCAATTTATGAGTGGTTTGACGGGATGGCACACGAGACCAAGGACTGACATCTGATTATGGAAGTGGGACGTAGAACTGAAATGGTTAGCCACTGGAAGGTCCCTGATGCAGACAGAGTGAAAGTGCTCAGCTTGTACGGGAGTGGGATTTCACTTGTGTATATGCCAGATTGATTGACTGCATCCAGTTCTCCCTTTGTGGCTTTCTCTACATCATAAAGACTGGGTGTAGATCAGGAGATAACTTCACTAAGTACCTTCGCTCTGTACCAGAGACAGAGACCTCCCAGTGGCCACCTATTTCAGTCTGTGTTCCACTCCCTTATCTATCAATGGTCTTGTATCATCCCACCAAGACCACCCATAAATTAAAGGAAAAACACCCGATTTTCTCCTCCTGGGAACTCTCCAGCCTAAGGAATTAACATCAACTTTTCTGATTTCTGCTAACCTGCTCTCACTTCCCCCTGTCTTCTTTCCCTCAGCTCTCCATCCCCTTCTCTCTATTCACCTAGCCATTCCTCCTCTCCTTGCTTACTGCTATATCCTCCCTTCTCCACCCATTACCTCCTGCTTTTACTGCCATGCTCCTCCCCATTAACCTTTTCATTCAGACACCTGCTGACATTTTTTCATACCTTGAAGGGCTCAAGCCCAAAACGTCAGTAACCTGTATTTTTTTTTATTTTTGCTATACAAGACAGTTTGACCTGCTGAGTTTCTCTAGCATTGTGTTTTTACTTCAACCATGGTGTTTGTCAAATTTCCTGTTTTACTTCTACAAGAAAATTACTAGCATGCAGAGAGATTTGGCTGACTGGCGCAGGAAGCAGAGAGCCTGAATACATGGATCATATTCTGGTTGGCTGCCAGTTGCTCAGGCTGCTCCACAGGGGGCAGTATTGGGACTGCTTTTAGGTTGTGCATTAACGATTTAGATTATGGGAAGAATGGTTTGTGGCAAAGTTTGCAAATTATACAAGGGTAGGTGGAAGAGCAGGTAGTGCTGAGGAAACAGGAAGGTTGCAGAAGAACTTAGATTCAGAAAGTGGGCAGAGAAATAGCAATTATGTCAGAAAGTGTATATTCATACACTTGAGTAGAAAAAATAAAAACAAGGTGACAATTTTTTTTTTTTAAATGAGGAGATAATTGAAAATGGCCAGATACAAAGGGATCTGGCAGTCCTCATGCAGGATTCCCAGAAGCTAAACGTGTATGTTGAATCAATGGTGATGAAATGCAGTGATGGCATTCATTTCAAGAGGAATAGAGTACATGAGCTGGGATGTGATGTTGACACTTTACAAGGCTCTGGTGAGACCTCACTAAGAGTATTGTGAGCAACTTTGGACTCTTCATTAAATGTGCTGGAATGGGATAAAATTTTAAAAATATCAAAATAATATCAAGAGACCAGAGAGTGCGCCCAATTCAGTTGAAGATTCTGCACAGTTTTTTATTGGACTCCAGCAAGGTTATAGAGATAAGGGTTGAAAGATAACCCTGAATGCTGGTGCTGTGAGGTGGATAAAGGGGACTTAGTACATGCGCTTTGGTCTTGTCCGAGAATTCAAGAATTCTGTACTATGATACATAAGTATATTGAAGTTTCAGATGTTCAAATTCCTTTTTGCTTCAGACTTTATCTTGGGAGACATACTTGGGTTATTTGGGGATAAATACTTTCAAAATTGGATTCAGACAAGTATAATGGTAGGAAGACAAATTATACTTAGAGGTTGGAAGAATTTTTTTTGAGGGGGAAGGAGTGGGCCTCAAATATGGCAAAAGTGGCAGTATTTGAACGCAGGTCTAAAAAAGATGGATAAATTGGACATCTGTACACAAAAATGGGGCAAATATCTAGGTTTCTGGGGGAAAATAGTGGTGGATGTTGTGGTGAAGCATATTAATGAATGACAGTCTTTTTTCTGTTATTAGAGGTCTAAATAAGCGCAAGGTTGTTATATTGATATTTTTGATGCCATATTTGTTTCTATTTTATGGATAAGCTTATGTTTTATAACTTGTAATTTACCCAGGTTTGGGGAACTTTACTCAAAATTTAAATTAAAAAAAGGATGTACTGATGTAACAAGAGAGTTCAGAAGAGGTTCACAAAGATGATGCTAGGAATGAAAGGGTTATCACATGAAGAGCATTTGACAGCTCATTGCAATTTGTTGGGGGGGGGGGAAGAAGAGGAGGGGCACTCATCAAAACATTTAGAATGTTGAAAAGGCATGGACAGAGTAGATGTAGAAAGGTTGGTTCCTTTGGTAGGAGAATCTTAGACAAGAGAGCGTAACTTCAGAATTGAAAGATCTCTTAGAAAAGAATGGCAGAGGAAATTCTTTCAGCCAGAGGATGGAAAATCTGTGGAATTTGTTGCCATAGGTGGTTGTGAAAGCCAGGTCATTGGGTGTATTTAAAGCAGAGATTGATAGGTTCTTAATTAGCCAGAGCATCAAAGGTTATGGAGAGAAGACTGGGCAGTGGGGCCGAGAGGGAAAATGGATCAGCTCGTGATTAAATGGCAGGGCTGCCTTTATAGGCTGAAAATCTAAATGCAGAAATAGGCTATTATGAGATGGATCTGGCAGGCAATAGGCAAGAAAATTCCCAAATATTCTTCAGCTATATTGAGAGTAAATGGGTGGAAAGTCAGAGAAATTGGTCTCATTTTTGTGTGGAGCCACAGGAGGTAGGAGAGTTTTTAAAAAAAAATATTCATTAATGTGGAGAAAATCATGGCTAAAGAGAATGCAAACAATCTTTTCCAGAGAAGATGGTTTTTGAAATAGAGGGCAGAGGAGATAGAAGTACCAGAAGGGCTCACTTCTTCCCCACCCCCTCGAACAAGCTATCAAAGTAGGTACAATTATGATCTTCAAAAGATGCTGTTCTGTGTCGTATGGCTCCATGACTATGACTGCAATCTGTTCAAAAGATTTCTGGTTTTTAATAACTATATTAAGGGTGGCTAAGCAGCAAATTATGCTGAACAACACTCAAAGTAAATTTTTAAAATCCAAAGCAACTGGGAAAAAACAAAGATCAAGAATAATTTTAAAAGCACAATTTAAAAAAAGGACACAATTCACAGTCACTTAAGAACCTGAAATTGTTAAGCAGAAAAGAATAGTATTGCAGTGCTTTGAAAACGTACCCACAACTAATTTGGCAAACCATAACAATTTGCTTTGATTTTAAAAAAAATAAGAAACAATGACAATAGTTTATCTTTAAAGCAACTATTGTCGAGAGCAAGATGAATAATCTGCACACCTTGGCTGCTGTAAGTGCGGGATTCACATTAAGCTTCTTCACCTGCACACAAATTTCAGTAGCTGTTGTCAGATATCTTTTTAACTACATCTTAACTTTGTTATTTTCCTCTGAATTCCGAGAAGAGTGCCCCCAAATCTCGCCCGAGAAGAGTGCCCCCAAATCTCGCCCGAGAAGAGTGCCCCCAAATCTCGCCCGAGAAGAGTGCCCCCAAATCTCGCCCGAGAAGAGTGCCCCCAAATCTCGCCCGAGAAGAGTGCCCCCAAATCTCGCCCGAGAAGAGTGCCCCCAAATCTCGCCCGAGAAGAGTGCCCCCAAATCTCGCCCGAGAAGAGTGCCCCCAAATCTCGCCCGAGAAGAGTGCCCCCAAATCTCGCCCGAGAAGAGTGCCCCCAAATCTCGCCCGAGAAGAGTGCCCCCAAATCTCGCCCGAGAAGAGTGCCCCCAAATCTCGCCCGAGAAGAGTGCCCCCAAATCTCGCCCGAGAAGAGTGCCCCCAAATCTCGCCCGAGAAGAGTGCCCCCAAATCTCGCCCGAGAAGAGTGCCCCCAAATCTCGCCCGAGAAGAGTGCCCCCAAATCTCGCCCGAGAAGAGTGCCCCCAAATCTCGCCCGAGAAGAGTGCCCCCAAATCTCGCCCGAGAAGAGTGCCCCCAAATCTCGCCCGAGAAGAGTGCCCCCAAATCTCGCCCGAGAAGAGTGCCCCCAAATCTCGCCCGAGAAGAGTGCCCCCAAATCTCGCCCGAGAAGAGTGCCCCCAAATCTCGCCCGAGAAGAGTGCCCCCAAATCTCGCCCGAGAAGAGTGCCCCCAAATCTCGCCCGAGAAGAGTGCCCCCAAATCTCGCCCGAGAAGAGTGCCCCCAAATCTCGCCCGAGAAGAGTGCCCCCAAATCTCGCCCGAGAAGAGTGCCCCCAAATCTCGCCCGAGAAGAGTGCCCCCAAATCTCGCCCGAGAAGAGTGCCCCCAAATCTCGCCCGAGAAGAGTGCCCCCAAATCTCGCCCGAGAAGAGTGCCCCCAAATCTCGCCCGAGAAGAGTGCCCCCAAATCTCGCCCGAGAAGAGTGCCCCCAAATCTCGCCCGAGAAGAGTGCCCCCAAATCTCGCCCGAGAAGAGTGCCCCCAAATCTCGCCCGAGAAGAGTGCCCCCAAATCTCGCCCGAGAAGAGTGCCCCCAAATCTCGCCCGAGAAGAGTGCCCCCAAATCTCGCCCGAGAAGAGTGCCCCCAAATCTCGCCCGAGAAGAGTGCCCCCAAATCTCGGCCGAGAAGAGTGCCCCCAAATCTCGCCCGAGAAGAGTGCCCCCAAATCTCGCCCGAGAAGAGTGCCCCCAAATCTCGCCCGAGAAGAGTGCCCCCAAATCTCGCCCGAGAAGAGTGCCCCCAAATCTCGCCCGAGAAGAGTGCCCCCAAATCTCGCCCGAGAAGAGTGCCCCCAAATCTCGCCCGAGAAGAGTGCCCCCAAATCTCGCCCGAGAAGAGTGCCCCCAAATCTCGCCCGAGAAGAGTGCCCCCAAATCTCGCCCGAGAAGAGTGCCCCCAAATCTCGCCCGAGAAGAGTGCCCCCAAATCTCGCCCGAGAAGAGTGCCCCCAAATCTCGCCCGAGAAGAGTGCCCCCAAATCTCGCCCGAGAAGAGTGCCCCCAAATCTCGCCCGAGAAGAGTGCCCCCAAATCTCGCCCGAGAAGAGTGCCCCCAAATCTCGCCCGAGAAGAGTGCCCCCAAATCTCGCCCGAGAAGAGTGCCCCCAAATCTCGCCCGAGAAGAGTGCCCCCAAATCTCGCCCGAGAAGAGTGCCCCCAAATCTCGCCCGAGAAGAGTGCCCCCAAATCTCGCCCGAGAAGAGTGCCCCCAAATCTCGCCCGAGAAGAGTGCCCCCAAATCTCGCCCGAGAAGAGTGCCCCCAAATCTCGCCCGAGAAGAGTGCCCCCAAATCTCGCCCGAGAAGAGTGCCCCCAAATCTCGCCCGAGAAGAGTGCCCCCAAATCTCGCCCGAGAAGAGTGCCCCCAAATCTCGCCCGAGAAGAGTGCCCCCAAATCTCGCCCGAGAAGAGTGCCCCCAAATCTCGCCCGAGAAGAGTGCCCCCAAATCTCGCCCGAGAAGAGTGCCCCCAAATCTCGCCCGAGAAGAGTGCCCCCAAATCTCGCCCGAGAAGAGTGCCCCCAAATCTCACTCTAGGAAAATGTTCTAAAATCTCACTCTAGAAAAATGGATCGGATAGTCAAATATCAACTGCAACCAAGGTCAAATCACTGACAAAACTAAAATTCTTTGCTGCCTTATTTTCTCAAACCTTACATTATTTAGCATGTAATAAATGCTAAGTGTCCCAAAAACATTTGATCTTAAAGTAACTGCCAAGTTATGATATACATGGTAAATTCATAGTTATTCTGTTAACAAAATAATTTTCAGTACATGCCCAATAATGAGGGAGGGAAAAATTCTAATGTTCTAAAAACTTACGCATTGGATGCTTGCACATCTTGCCAGCTTTTCGTGAGATTCTGCTTGAGTTCATTGAAAGGAGTCAACCCTAACTTTCTTTTGATCTCTGAAGCATGCTTTTCCTTGGCGGCAAGAACCTGTCGAAGTGTTGCTATTTCATCTTCAACCTGTGCAACAAATGCCCACAAAAATTCACATTATTGTTGCCATCTGCTGGAAAATGTATTGAAACAATTCATGTCCTATTGTGCAATGACAAGTTTATTGAATAAACTTTACTTGAACTTAAACATGAAAAACTGGTGACAAAACAAATTCAGCACACAAATTAGGAGCAGGATTTGGTCACTGCCCCATGAATCTGTTGTTCCATTTAATAAGATCATAGCTGATCGGAGAACTCCAAATCAACGTTTTTTAAAAATGTTAAAACTTTGTAGCGACTATTTCAGTAGAGCTACTAAATCAATACGCAAACACAGGGCTAGTCATAAGTTTGAGTTTGCCATGCTTCTTTCATATCCCTCCCATCATGGGCTCCACGTGACGGGGTGGTGATGTCACTAAGTGTTTTCCGCCAATCCACAGGGCTGGCGGGTTTAAAGTACACAGTGGAGGCCTACTCCCTCCAAGAGGCATATCAATCCGATGTGCCGTTACTTGGCACACAATACCGTGCGTACACGGTCCATTACTCAGGTAAGTGCCCATGGCTCCACACGTTCGCTGCTGAGCTGCACCAGCGATGGTTCACAACATCGATAGCTCAGCCCGCTACAACTTTACATTTATTAAAATCAAGTAATTTTTAAGTCTGTAATGTCTTTGTAGTGTTTGGGTGTTGATTTCTGTCAAAATATGTGCATGTCCTGCATTTCTTTAATTTTGAACACTTTATTTTAATTTTGTGGTCAAACTTGTATCAAAAAATAAACATTACCTATATACATAAATTGAAATGAGAAAAATCAATGGTACAAGTTGTCCATATCTCCAAACAGCCCCATCCATATAAACCATATAACCACACAGCACAGAACAGTTCGGACCTACTAGTCCATGCCGTAACAAATCCCCACCCTCCTAGTCTCACTGACCAGCACCCGGTCCATACCCCTCCAGTCTTCTCCTATCCAAGTAACTATCCAGTCTTTCCTTAAATGTAACCAATGATCCTGCCTCGACCACGTCTGCCGGAAGCTCATTCCACATCCCTACCACCCTTTGCGTAAAATTTCCCCTCATGTTCCCCTTATAATTTTCCCCCTTCAATCTTAAACCATGCCCTCTAGTTTGAATCTCCCCCACTCTTAATTGAAAAAGCCTATCCACGTTTACTCTGTCTGTCCCTTTTAAAATCTTAAACTCCTCTATCAAGTCCCCTCTCAATCTTCTACGCTCCAGAGAAAAAAGCCCCAGTCTGCACAACCTTTCCCTGTAACTCAAACCTTGAAATCCTGTCAACATTCTCGTGAACCTTCTCTGCACTCTCGATTTTGTTTATATCTTTCCTATAATTTGGTGACCAAAACTGTACACAGTACTCCAAATTTGGCCTCACCAATGCCTTGTACAATTTCATCCCTCTCCCTCCAAACAAAACCCTGAAATAGAAAAAAGAAAAAAGATGAATTAGCAGAAAAGTGGGAAAGAGGAAGAACTGTCAGGATCCAGGATCCCCTTCAGAGGATCCAATTCCTTTTCTTGCCAAGATCTCAAATAGGGAAAAGAGCAAGGACATAGAATTCAGGAAGTGAACAAGTATCCCTATATATTCAACTCTGCGTTCTACAAGTATAAAAACATGTTGTACTTCTTTAGATTATGTAATTTTCTCCAGGGGAACACAACTATGCATTTCTGCATTCCATCGGGATATATCCAGAGGGGAATCAGACTTCCAAGTAACCTCAATACATTTCCTGGTCACTGCCAAAGCAATTTAAAAAAATTCTAATTGGTAGTTGGACAGCCTTATTTTAAGTCTTATGCCCACAATATTTCCTAGGAGAAACAATTCTGGACTTTGTGGCAATTGTTTCCCAATAACCTTGTTTAATAAAATTCTTAAATTTTCCCAAAAAGGTTTCACTTTAGAGCATGACTAGGTGGAACGTAAAAAGGTTTCCATTTCTTCATTCCCTAAGACACATATCCAATAATAGAATTTATGTAATTTCTGTGGGTAAGCTTTAGCTGATGCAAGAAGTTATATTGCACCAATCTAGATCTTAGATTGCATTGGTCATGCTGTTCGGACATAAAATGGACCAGTTTTTAAAATCACCAATAAAAAATTCAACTCCAATCCCATCTGTTTTGATTTATATAACTCCCGCTTGGGAGTTTCTGATTGAAGTAAGGAATACATTGTGTTCCCCTCAACTCCAAATCAACATTGATACCCACACTAACCACCCCATTGCTCATCAAGAATCTCAGAAAATTAGTCACATACTTTGCTTCCACTAGAAAGTGATCTTAAACACAAAAGTTGCTGCAGCTCCATCTTAAATGGGTGACCAATTTAGATGTGCCATTTTCCACAGCTCAATGTTCACCCACAAGATGAAACTTCCTTTCTGCATTCAACATCACGTAACAATTACAGCACGGAAACAGGCCATTACGCCCTTCTAGTCCGCACCGAACCAACACCCCTTAAGATCCTTCAGGATTTCATGTTTGTCAAGTCCTCTTAGTTTAATGAACTCCAGCAATTATTCTAACTTGCCCAACCTTACCTCTTAACGCAGACTAATCATTCCAGAAACAATGTGAACTGCTTCCAAGACTAACATCTTTTAAATAAGCAGTCCATTACTGTACATAATACTCCAGATGTGGTATCATCAGTGCCCCTTCTAACCGAGGCATACCCTCCCTAGTTTTGTTTTCAATTTGCTTCTCAATAAATGATCAAGTGCTACAAGCTTTCCTGATTAGCTGCAGTAGATACACACTGATGTTTTGTCAATCAGGTTCCAAAACACTCCAATCCCTCTGCAACCTCGAGTTCTACAATCTGTGTTTAGATAATATGTCTGACTTTTTCTTCCAAAGACAATTTCATAGTTTCCCACAATGTGCTTCATTTGCCAGATCTTTGTCAATCAGTTACATGCATCAATTTATAACCTTTGATGTGCTGTTCACAACTTATTATCAAAAAACATAACACCCATTCCAATGTTAACTTCATCCAAATGGACTACACAAATCATACAAAAGATTGAAATCCAACACCAAACACTGTGGCACATTACTTGCTACATCTTGCCAACAAGGAAAATGCCCATTTAATGTTTCCCCCCCGCCCCCCCCACATATCATTACACAACTTAGAACAGGATGCAACACTTGGTGCAATTCCATTCACTGAAGGGAATTTACAGAGGTAGTTTTGGAAATAACTTAAAGCAATTCCAATATTAAAAAGAATTTCCAATAAAATATTTTTTTTTAGAAAATATTTTTGAAAAAATACACATCTCCAATGTACCATTGATTTTTCTCATTTCAATTTATGTATTTAGGTAATTTTTTTTGATACATGTTTGACAACAAAATTAAAATAGTATTCAAAATTAAAGAAATGCAGGACATGCACATTTTTTGACAGAAATCAACACCCAAACACGACACAAATCTGTACAGTGCAGACACTTTTACCGAAGATTCTCGCTTACAAGTCAATCATCAAATAATAAAATACAACTAGTCCATCAACATATTAAAAACTGACGATGGACTTCAAAAGACATTTTCTCAAGCAAACTTACAACAAATGTTACTGCCTCAAACATCTACAGAAGGTTTTCATTCTGAAAATCCCATTCCCAAGAGCACACATAACCCCATTTGTGGAAAGTTTATTAGAAAGAAATCATTAATTAGGATAAAAACTCAATTCACAATCCTCCCCAGTAAAAATTAATCTGCAGTTTTTCTACAGTGATTTAGTGGAATAACCCAGGGGATCAAAACAGAAGAAAAAAAAATAACTGCTGTTCTACATCCATCCTGTCACTAACCAAGGAAACTGTTTCGCATTATGTTCCTTCCTGTCTCCACCCTATCAAGTTGTAACTACATTCACAAGGCACAAACAACTATGCATTTCCTTCATGTACTGACTTGAACAGTTAATGGAAGATGATTTTCTGATGGAGGTGGATTCTTGACAAACATACAAGCTTTGGTCACACCAGGCATGCTTGGATGATCAATTGGTAAAAACCAGGACTTGAACTCAGAATTATTCTCCTCCCTGAAGCATGCACTCAAGATCAATGGAAAGGTCACCCTCACTGATTTACAAAATGCAGCGAGTATCAGAGGGCATTTTTTTTATAAATCAATTGACACCACCATTTGAATTAGGAACAAAAATCACCACACATTAAAATTAACATGCATCCTGTGGTTCTGAAGTACATGCATAAGCCATCCCCAGTGTAAAAAGATTCATGTCATTTCACAAGTCCCAGAAAGTTTTATTTATGTATTGCACAAAAACACTAATCATCCAAGACCTTGCATATGTCATGGCAAAGATCCTTGGATATTTTCACTAAATTAGGACAAAATCTCATATCTGCACTTAAATTTGATCTTGTATTGGAGCTACTGGCATTGTAGCAGTATTAATGGAAAATACAGAAACATGCATGCAAAGACCCATCCCTCAAAGCTTTAAACAGCCAGCAACACCCATTCTGAAGTTTTGTTATTAAAAGCAGAGTGATTTTTAAGCTTTACAGGTCTTTACATTTTAAAAAGAAACAAATGTATTTCAAATATTTAGGAAGTGGAACAGAAAAATAAACCAAATGATCAAAAATCTCCCCTTGCCATCTCATTGCAACCACACCATTCTGCCAGCAATAAATCACTTGCTAATTTTCATCTCCTGTACAGCAAATACCGAATATTTCGGCATACAAGATGACCTTCAGGTAAGATGGGTCCCCAATTTCAGTCTGAATTTCATGGTTTTATCATATAATCGGGAATACAAGATAACTCTTCCCCTCCAAAAAAGTGTTGACTGAGCTGTTGGGCATGGCTAGAAGATGGGTGTGATAGTATAGATTCTATCACATGTACACATTGTAGTGTAGGATGACTGTGATTGGCTGAGAGTGTAGCCACACCTACTGGCAGGTCATTCTGGACTGGTCGACCTACTTGTGATATCCTCCAGTCTTTTAGTTAAAAAAAGCCTTGGTTTGGATCAACAAATCTTTGGTTCTTTCGACGCGCCCTAGAGTGGGTATCACCATGAAGCCAGCAGCAAAATAAATGAAGTATGAAGCAAGTTTTAAGTAACTGAAGTAGCCAAGGAATCTACCAACTGTGGTGCAGCGAGGTCATTTGACATAACTGAGAAGATGGTGAGAGTGGAGAAAGAATGAAAATGTTTTAAGAAAAATACATCAGATTCAGACTGGGACCCGTATGTGTAAACAGTGAGATTCCGGATGTGCTTGCCAAGTTCTTTTCCTCAGATGGTGATTTTGAAGGATTTTAGATGAGTTTTTCTTACAATAAAAAATTATTTCTAATATACCAGTAGCTTAAAAATTTGTTGTAGGGTTGGGCCTGAGTGGGTTTATGGAACCAATTGAATTAAGTGGAATTAAGTCACATTTTTGTATCTGGCCGATAAGACTACCAGCTTTTGGCATGGTTTTTAGGTCTTATATACCAAAATGTATGGTAGCTGCTCTTAACAAGGTGTAGAAAAACAAGTTAAACCAATTGGAAAAGTTTTAACCAATGCTTCCTCAGCCCAGTCCCATGTAAAGCCATTGGTCATTTAAAATATAGTTGCCCTAAATAGCAATTTAACCATTCAAATATTTCTATTTATGCATAACTTGAAGGTTGCTTAAAAGAAAACATTCAAAGCATTCTGAAATATTATAACTCTGTTATGGGAAGAAGATGCATTCCTAGAAAATAGTCTTTAATCATAATTTTCAGGAACACAAAGCCATCTCATCTGCAAACATCAAGAAATGCAAGATGAGAAAAATTAATTTTGTATTAATTTTTTCCTACAATTTACAAGAGTGGGGCTGCACAGCTAAGACAATCCAGTTTCAGTCCCAGTGTCTCTGATTAGAATCCAGTGCTGTCTGCAAGGAATTTGTGTGTTTTCCTCGAGTCTGCATGAGTTTCTTCTGTGCGCTCCTATTTCCTCCAACCATCAAAACGTAAGGAGGTTGGGGTATTTGGGTGGCACAGGCTCATGGCCTGTTATCATGTTGGATGTCTAAATTAAATTTCAAAATGTATTTTCTTCCATATCTCAAATTTCTTGCTTTTTAAAATATTTTTATTGAGTTTAAAACCCTTTACACAAGGTATACTGATGATAACAAATCATATAAATACCACATCAATTTTAAATTAGAAGCATAGCCATAATTATTACACAATTTATTTCATTCAGGACAACAAATTCCATTAATTATTATTAAATAACTTGTACTTTGTCCAAAACCAATATTGAATACAAAAGTTATATAAATACCTGTAAAATTCCCTTATATAAGACATTTTATATTTCTGATATGATCATGTTATTCTGTGATATGATCATAATCTGCAGTTTAAACCCCCCTTTACTTAACAGTTTTAATAATAAAGGAAAAAAAGAAAATTTTAATAGTGTCTTTCTTATAGACACTTTTTAAGATATTTACAAATTTGGCATTTTATTCAGTATCTCATATTTCTAGGTAGTGATTTTTAATTTTTGTTAGGGTGAACTCCATTTAACTGCATGACCATCAAACAGGGGTCACGCACTCAATTTAAAACTATATTTTCCTCCAATTTTGTTTTCACAGATAACCTCTCTTGTGCAAGTCCATGACTCAGATTCGTTGATACTGTGAAACAAGTTTATTGAACTTAAAATTTGTGAGGGTGTTGCTCTGACATTCCACAGTTGTAAACATTGTTCTCTTTAAGCTCATTGTAACTGAATCCAAGACGCTGCACTAAAAAGAGAGAAATACAAGTGATACTATTGTCATTTATTTGGGAGAAAAAAAATTGCTGAATTGTTAGCAACTGGAGATTAGAAACAAAACTGTCGCACATTCTATTTTCGTAATTGTGCAAAACAAATTTCGACTTCAACTTTGAAGTCATTAAGGAAGGCAAACAAAAAAAGCTGCTAGGTTTCCAAGATGAAGAAATTCCACTGGGTTGGGTGGGGTGATGTGGGAAACTCATTTACAACTACGCAATTTTCCCAATTCAAAATTCCATTGCAAGACATTGTAGCACTATGACCTATTAATAACAAAAATAACCTATTTTTTCATTCAACAAAAAGAAATAGAACAAAATATTTTCTTTAGCAGAATGCTTTAGAAAGCATTTAATATTTTGAAACGCTTTGGAGAATTGTAATTTAACTACAGTGAACATTATTGAAAGATTAAGGGTTAAATTAGTGAGTGACTATATCTGTGTGATTTAATTCTTTTCATATTTAGCGACAGTCCAACTCTGATTATCCAAAATGGTTGGGACCACAGGACTATGTCAGATAAATAATTTTTTTGGAAAACTATAATTTTTTTTAAAAAAAACAGCCCCGTAACAACAGCAAATCACTTGATTCGATGTTTAGACATCAACCAACAAGGGTACGCCTTTTAAGCATTAAAATAATGTTTAATTTAATTCTCACCAAAAAAATGCTGGCCACCACTGATCACAGAGACCTCCCAACTGCTGCCGTTGATCCCTGAGGAGGCTTCTCAGGCTAGTGGAACATTCACAGGCAAGTTGGCATGGTGCTATCACCCAGGTCACTGGAGCACCCGACCCCAGACTCCAAATCCTCCTCTGCTTGGCTGACCACACACTAGAGAGCTCAGTGTCCAGGAGTAGGCCAAGAGGCAGGTTTGGAGTCTGCGTTGGGGAGCTCTGCTGTGCCAAGGAGTAAGAGAATGCAACTGAGCCCAAGGTCTCCCTCCTGCCCAGGAGGCTGCTCTCCTTGACACCTGGACAAGGGATTTTTATAACCTTTTGCAGCTGGGAGACAGTGGCACACAGCTTGAGAGGGAGTGTTGGACAAAAAAGTCAATAGGGGAAGATAAGAAAGAAATAGAATGTGAGAGGGGAGTCACCTGAAACAAGGACAATTGTCATTCTAATTTCGTGTCCAGTAAATTTTTTTCCCCCAAGCTCTGAGGTCAATTCAGCCTTTTTTTTTAAAAAAAGAGGATTTCTATTTGTTTTAGATATCCTCATTTATCCAAAATTTTTTAAAAATTTTGAATAAAGAGGATTTCAGAGAATTGGAGTTGTACTCTACTTACCAAAACATAGCAAATTAATTTATAAATCTCAGCACGAAAGCTGCTCAATATTACACCTGGGCATTCCAGCTTATGCTACACCACAACATGGAATTTTCTCCAACATTCAAACTTTACCTTGCTGAGATCATTTTTGAGCTCCTCTGCTTCGACTTCAGATAGTACACCAACTCCATCCCCACCTGCAGGAGTATCCACAGGTACATCAGTCATGTTTTCAGGCAGACCTTTGTTGGGAGAGTTAAGGTTGATATCTGTCACAGGTAATCAAACAAACAAACGAGTAAACAACCAACACTAAGACTAACTGTGAACCCAAGCACAAATGGTGTAAAGAGCTTGAGAGCAGCTTGGTACAAACATGAGAGAGAAGCTGGTAACAAAATGTTTATCAAGAGATAATCCTGCAAAGATGTAAATAGCATGGGTTCTGAGTGAAAGACTAAATACAAACTGAGAGAAAAGATTGTATTCCTCCCAAATAAGAATTTTTAATTATTAATTATTATTATTGGACAAATGCTCATTATGAAACAAAGTTATCATTAATGTGCAGCAGATAATTAAGGCAAATTGCTTAGAGGCCTTTATTGGAAGGAGAGAAATACTTGTAAGATTGTACAGAGCATTGGTGAGACTGCATTTGGAGTACTTTGAACAGTTTTTAAAATTCTCTTATTCAAGAAAGGAGATATACAAGCATTGGGCAAGGTTCAGAAGACATTCACTAGGCAAACCCCTGGGTGGGACTGTTGCCTCTCACTAACAATTGAAAAAAAAGTCCTTTACTATTTGAAGTTTAGAAGAAAAAGGGTTTGAAACATCCAAGTTCCAAAAGAGGCACAACCTGGTAAATGTCAAGACGATTCAATTACTGCGAGAGAGGTTGAATGTGGGGAGATAGTTGCAAGGGAACAGTTATTTTCAATCACATTGCATAAAAATTCCTACAACAGAGTGGTGAATCTCTCAAATTCTGTATTACAGTGGACTGTGAAGACCAGATGATTGAAAATATTTAAGGAGGTGCAGGTAGACTTTTGAAAGAGAAAAAAGGGTTTCTGATGTGTTGAATGACACACAAAAGGGTTGAAGTATGGGACAAAGCAATGATCATATTGAATAGCCGGTGGGAGGAGAAGAGGGGCCTGTTGCAGCAATGTTGTGTTTTAAAGGATTTAATAATATCCAATAAAAAAAAGCTAAATCAAGAGCAAAAGCTTCCCCATCAATGATAATGAAATGAGTTTGCACATTATTTTTCATGCATGAATAGGACACACAAGAATGATCTTCCAGTGCATTTAATGCAAAAAAAATTGAAATTTCATATTTTATGTATTCCCAGAGTTATTCCAACTTTAAGAACCTTAAACAAATATAGACATTTCTACAGATTTTACTACAACAGTTGAGCATCACACTTGGTTCACAAGGTTTATTTGCACAACTCAAAATGAATTAACAATCACCTAGGCTGAATTGAGCCATAAAACCAAAAGCCCCAAGTATAAACATTGGACTTCTTCAACTTGCACCAACAACCTTGGTCCAGAAAAGACAAAAATCAGACATAAGGTTTTCACATCCTAAATCCATCATTAATCTACACAGAAAACAGGTGCACGAATGTCAAAAAAAATGAGCTCAAATGAAACTCATTAAGGTCAAGCAATTCTGCTTCCGCTGATTGGCCAGAATACCATCTGAACAATGACAAGAGATTAGAAGGTCATAAATCCCAGCAAAATGCAGCAGAAAAGTACAAATATGGGAAAAATATGAAAGTGTTTTCAGTCACTGCACTGAATTAGAAACACTATTTCCAAGAACGACATTACATTGCTTCCAATCGGGGAATTTCCTTTTCACAGCTTAAAGTGTAAATAATATTCAGTGTTGTCACAGCTTTTTGGTTATACAAAAATAAAATCACTGCTATTTGAACATTACTACAGCTGATGAACCAAACTGTGAGAAGATGATATGTTAAAATGCCGAAATGAAATTTTAATACAGTAATGTCATCACATTTTAGATTCCATTAAGGTTTTTGAAAAACAAGTCTATCAATGGCATCCCAACTTCATAATATCACCATTCCTTCATTACTATTCGGTTAAAATCAATCAACTCCTGACCCAGTAATATTGTGAAATTGATGGCTCACCACCACCTCACCAATTACCAACCACACCCACAACTCAAATGTCAAAATAATTTTCTCTCCTTTTAAAAAGTCCACAATATAGCATTCAAGCAGATACAAGCACACAAATCTAACGTTAGTGGCCAATCTTAAAGCTACATAATATCTTGTCCAAACAATTACAGTGAATGTATGATCCCAGCCACTATTTTTCAACTGCAAATGGACGCAAACATTTAATCAACACCCAACATAAATACTCCAAATACTGTATCTATAACATAAAACTGTCGTGAAAAAAAATTAGGAATTTACTATATTCTCAGATGATTAATAACTTTGGCAAGTAAAGCAATTAACCATATCCATTTTGCAAAAAGATTTCTGTGTAAAGCCATTTTCAAAACTTTTGTAAGAGACAAGCATAGATTGAATTTTAGATGATATTGTACTGTGAGATCACACAATACTAATTGAGTGCAACGTCAGTAACAGACTTCGAATCCCGCACTGTCTTATTAGGAGTTTGTAATTTCTCCCCGTAGGTTGTCCCTGGGGGCTCCAGTTTCCTCCAAAATGTATGGGGGGGGGGGTGGTGCAGGTTAATGGGATGCAAATTAGGCAGTACGGGCTGCTGGATCAAAATGGCCCGTCACCGTGCTGTTTGTGTAATTTTTTTTTAAAAAGTGCATGTAAACAACATCCACTTTAAACTGTTTGCTTTAGGTGTGTAACTTTCAGTTTTACTTCTTGGGCAAATAAAACACTCTCACCTACCAAAATAATACAAATAAAGGACAAAACTCTGTAAGGTAGCCAAACTAATACAGGCAGACCCAACCAGGTCTGAAGGGGGAAAAAAAAATTCAACCCCCTCCCAAAAAAACTTCAACCCACCCCCCCAAAAAACTTCAACCCCCCCCAAAAAACCTCAACCCCCCCCCAAAAAAACCTCAACCCCCCCCCAAAAAAACCTCAACCCCCCCCCAAAAAAACCTCAACCCCCCCCAAAAAATCCTCAACCCCCCCCAAAAAATCCTCAACCCCCCCCAAAAAATCCTCAACCCCCCCAAAAAAAACCTCAACCCCCCCCCAAAAAAACCTCAACCCCCCCCAAAAAAAACCTCAACCCCCCCCAAAAAAACCTCAACCCCCCCCAAAAAAACCTCAACCCCCCCTCCAAAAAAACCTCAACCCCCCCCAAAACTTCAACCTCCCCCCAAAACTTCAACCTCCCCCCCCAAAACTTCAACCTCCCCCCCCAAAACTTCAACCTCCCCTCCAAAACTTCAACCTCCCCTCCAAAACTTCAACCTCCCCTCCAAAACTTCAACCTCCCCTCCAAAACTTCAACCTCCCCCCCAAAACTTCAACCTCCCCCCCCAAAACTTCAACCTCCCCCCCCAAAACTTCAACCTCCCCCCCCAAAACTTCAACCTCCCCCCCAAAACTTCAACCTCCCCCCCAAAACTTCAACCTCCCCCCCCCAAAAAAAACTTCAAAACCAAGTGGTTCATCCAGAATGACCCAAAAAAGTGATGGTAAATCATTAGTTGCCAACGTCAACGAAAGTTTTGGAACACCATGAGCTTGGCTGGTCTTCCAGTGTTTAGCCTTGGCCTAACCCTCTTCCTGTGATTCAGGCCCGAATCCCTCCTTAATTTCCGGCTCGAACCCCAAGCGCGCCCGAAAACAGCAATGCCCCGAAATCCGCCACGGTGCGCCAAGGGTGGGGGGGGGAACAAGGGGCGCGGAAGGGTGAGGGCGACCGTACCTTGATTCGGGGCGTCCATGACGAGAGGATGGGCAGCGCCACAAACTGGTAAATCAGCCCTGAGCCGCCAGCCAGCCGGGCGCCGTGAGTGACGTCACCCGCCTCCACGTCAGCGGGAGGAGAGCACGTGACGCCCACCGCCTGTGGCAGGTGGCAGAGCGCAACACCTTGAGCTGGAGCTGCTCGCGCTCCCTCAATCGTCCTTGCAGGTAAATGGCGGCCACCCTCCCCCACCCTCCTGAAGGACCAACCAGTGAGAATCAACACTTTCATCTTTAATTTATTCCAACTCTTTTTTAAAAAGCGGGGTGTACTTTTATAAAGTCAGAAACGTGTCCAGTGGTTAAAAGGTTGTATGCCACCCAGCCTAAAATCCAGCTCTTCCTTCCTTCCTTTACCCCAATTCTCACCTGAAGTTTTAACTCTGCTCTTCTCTCCCAACATTCTGTGTGGGCTGAATAACTTCAGCAGTTTTTAAATTTTATTTCAGATTTCCAGAAGGGTTTTTTTTCTTTAACTTGCAGAAAACAATTACAGTTTTGAAATACTTTTGTTTTTGGAAAAGAAACTTGGGTCACAATATCCTCTGGCATCCACGAGTTCAGGGCGAGGATGAATGTTGCATACAGCTCTCTCAGAACAAAGAGAGGCCAATAATTTGGCTGAATGATTAACAGGCTGAACAGGTGGAAGGACAGGAAAAAAAAAGTGGGTCGTATCGTCAGTTAAAACTTTGATTTCTGCATTATGGCAGATAAAGGAATCTAGCTGGAAATATTTGAAATCTGTATGGATCGAGCAAAGAAATACCAAAGGTCAGAATATTTTAATTGAATTTGTTATGCACCTCTCACCAAACAGTTTTTGGGGAGGACACTGAATTGCAAATTAGAGACCTGTTCAATAAGGATCCTACTGTAATGTAATCTTAGGTGCCTGTAGTCTATGCATTGATTGGACAAACCAAATAAGTCACAGAATTGAGGTGGAGGAACTCATGATGTGTAAGAGAAGATGGTTTTCTGGATGGAGAGAAGACCAAACTCTATGTGACCTGAAAAGAAGAGTTGACTCATTGAGGAGGAACAAACATACTATGATAGAATTCTTCATTAAGACAGTGATTAATATTGTGGATTCTGAGACTGAATCTCGACAAAGGAAGCTATGTCAGTATGAGGTGAGAGTTGGCTAAGATGCTCTTGAAGAGGGCTGACAGTAATGGCAAACATTTGAGGATCACATGGGTGAACTGCAACAATGATCCATTCTTGTCTGGGACAAAATTAAAGCAGGAAAAATGTCTGGCTAACAAGGGAAATTAGGGATAGAATTAAATTGGCCCCAAAAATGTACCAAAACTGAGCGTTGATATCAGTTTAGAAAGCAATAAAGGAGAACCGAGGAATATATAAGGAGAGAGTTGACACTGAGTATTAACTTAGAAAGAATGTAAACATTGATTATAAAAGATTTTTTAGATCTGATTCATGAAGACAACTTAGAATCCTTTCCAGTCAGTAACAGGGCAGAACAAAAAACAGTAGACTAATTGAACATACCTCCTTTACAAAGGAGGGCACACAAATTGCCTCCCAGAAATTGATAACTGAGAAAAGAAGTAGTTTTGCGGAGTTGTTAACATTTACTGAAGGAATAATTAGCCTGTCGTGGGAGGTGGTACACCCCGATTCACAGGGCTACAGATCCATGGTAAAGTAAGCTCAAAGGCTCCACCAGTATTGGCAAGATGGATTCTACTGTTGAACTTCAACCATGTCCAAGCAACTAAAATTTTTACATTATGCCCCAGCACTCAGGTTGATAAGATTTTAACATGGGATCTAAAAAATTATGACCAGCATGCTCAGTTATTTTTAATGGCTTGCATGCATAACTTTCTTTTATCAAGTCAAGTTTATTGCCATTTGATTGGACAAGTATAATCCAACGAAACAGCCAGACATAACATACATACAGACAAAAAAATACATATGCATGACAATTATTCATAAAAATAAATAAATATTGTTTCATAAATATGAGAGTCTCAAAGGGTTAATGTGAACAGTTCCTTTAGTCATTCAGCATTTTTACTCCCTGTGGGAAGAAGCTGTTCCTCAGCCTGGTGGTGCTGCTCTGATACTCCTGAATCTTTCCCATTGGGAGCAGCTGAAAGATGCTGTGCGAAGGGTGAAAAGTTTCTCAATGATTTTGTGTGTCATCTTCAGACAATGATCCCAGTAGATCATGTCCATTGGGGGGAGGGAGATTCCAGTGATCCTGTCTGCCACTCTTATGGGTCCTCTGGATTGACCAGCGATCCATTTCTCTGCAGCAACTGTACTACACTGGTGGAGCTGGTCAGTTCTCTCTCAATCTAGCTTTCATAGAAGGTTGACATAATGGTGGCCCGTAGCCTTGCGTGCTTCAGTCTTCTCAGGAAGTGCAGTCACTGTTGCGCCTTCCTGACAAGTGAGGAAAAGTTGTGTATCCACAATAGGTCACTAGTTAAGTATACTCCAAGGAACTTGATGCTCTCCACTCTCTCCATTACAGAATTGTTGATATGTAGTGGAGGGTGGTTGTTCCTAGTCCTCCTAGAGTCCATGACCATCTCCTTTGTCTTGTCCATGATGAGACTCAGGTTGTTACTTTTGCACCATATCACAAGATTTTCAGCCTATTCTCTATAGTGAGGCCAACTACTGTTGCATCATCTACAAACTTGATGACATGGTTGGAGCTGGATCTGGCAACGCAGTTGTGAGTCAGTAGCGTGAACAGGAATGCTATCACATTACAGGCTGATATTTCTTTCTTCAACAAATCCCATCACAATGAGCTATTTGTTCTTCAGCTGCTTGACACTGAAAATGGTGCATCCTAGGAATTCAAAAAATAGAAGCAGGGGTGAATCATTCACCCTCTGATTTCTGTTCCATCATTGGAAAAAAATGATGTTGATCTTTTACTTTTTACCATTATCTTCCTACATCATCTCTATATTCCATACTATCTAAGTGCTGATCCTTCTCTTGAATGTATCCACTTTCCTAGCCTCCAAAGCCCACTGCAGTCAAAATTTCCAAAGATTCACTACAACCTGGGTGAAGAGATTTCTTCTCACTAGTATCTTGAATACGTTATTTTGAGACTATGACTTATGTTTCTAGACCTCCCAGCCAAAGGAAACATGATTCCGATATCTACCCTGTCAAGCCC
This sequence comes from Narcine bancroftii, assembly GCF_036971445.1. Classification (NCBI taxonomy): domain Eukaryota; kingdom Metazoa; phylum Chordata; class Chondrichthyes; order Torpediniformes; family Narcinidae; genus Narcine; species Narcine bancroftii. The sequence goes on along the minus strand of NC_091474.1, from coordinate 9,548,755 downwards.
TTTTAGACATGTCAGTGGAATAACCTCTAATCTTTCTACACTACATGTCTAGTCAACTTACTCACCCTGTCATCTTTGGAATCAATCTGTTAAAGTTTCACTGTACACCCTTTATCATTGGGTTGCAAAAACCCAAACCTGTGTGCAATATTCCAAATCCAATCTTACCTCGTTTCCATATTATTGGAGCAGGCTGTTTCTACTTTTGCACTCAACTCCTCTTGCACAAAAAGCCAATGTATCCTTTGCTTTATCAAATGCTTTTTGATTATGCATACTATTTTTCAGTGAATTACGTAAAAGGACCCCAAGATCATCATACCACCAATAACTTTCAATCTCTCACCACTTAAAATATTCTTCACTATTCAAATTATTTTCTTCCATTGTGCCATTTGACTGTGTTCACTCTGAATGTTTCTTCTCCAAGTAACAGTCAAAATGTCTTATAAACATTACAATTGCTTCTGCTTCTACCACTTCTTCTGGCAGCTTATTTCATATACCGACCACCCTCTGTGTGAAGAAGATACCCCTCAGATCCTTTTTAAATCTTTCTCCTCTCTCCTTAAATCTATGCTCTTCAGTTTTAAATTCCCCTACCCTGGAAAAAAATTCTGCCTATTTATCTTCCCTATGCCCCTCATGATTTTATAAACCAATAAGTCTCTGATGCTGTGGAGAAAGGTCCTAGCCTATTCAATTTCTTCTTGTAATTCAAGATTCTCATGAATTTTTTCTCCATTATTTCCAGTTTAATATTATATTTCCTGTAGATATATTAAAACAGATTAAAATTACAAAAAATGCTCCAACTGCAGTGTCGCCAATATTCTGTACATTGTAACATGTCTGTCTGCTTCTGCATTTAATGCCCTGCCCAATGAAGGCAAGCATGCCAAGTGTCTTCTTCACAATTGTGTCTACCTGCATCTCAATTCATGTAACTATGTGGTTGTACCCCCAAATCTCTTTATTCTTTAACACTCTACAGGGTTCTATCATTCCCCTTGTAAATTCTGCCTGTTTTAACAAGTGCAGCACCTTGAACTTGTCTGAGTTACATTCCATTTGCATTCCTTGGCCTGCTCACCTAAACTACTGAGCTCCAACCCTAGTGCCAATTCCTGCAGCATCCCACTGATCACAGCATTCCAATCCCAAAATGACCCATTTATTCTTTCTGTTTTCTATCTGTTAAATAATTCTCAATTCCTGTTCACCATTAAAAAAAAATCATGTCCTTCATGGCCAAATACTACACATGCACTGCTTTGTACTGAGGTATTCTGCTGGTTATAACCTCAAAAAATGTTGACAGATTTGTCTGAAATGATTTTCCTGTCATTAATCCATGTTGATGATTGCTATTATTTTCCTTTTTTGCCACTTCTTTATTTCCCTACTTAAGAAATCAGTCTAATTGTCAAAAGTTCCCAGTTGTTTCTCTCCCTTCTTTGTTATATATGGAGATACACTTACTACTTTGTAGTTTGTGAGAACCATTCTAGACAGATGCCATCTTACCCTTTTTTACACAACTGAAAGTTGAGAGACCAGAGAATCATAACACACAAATGTTTCATTATTTTACAAGATGTAACACATTAAGATGGATACTTGCATAAAATACTTAAGTCTTTCGATGAGCAGTAGTTGTGATGGATCAGGAATTCTGCAATAAAAATGTAATACTTGGGAAGATAGGAATGACAGGAATGTGCTATTTTATAATTTGAGTTTAGAAGAAATTTTCATCAATGGACAAATTGGTTAAGGACAAGGCGCTTGGTTTTTTGGTTAAGTAATTCCTATTTGATTTGTAATTAACATGAAAGGTCATTTGAAGTTAAACTGGACAACCCTCAAATAAATGCTTTCTTTAAATGCATATTCATCTTTTCTAGCCAAACATAAAACCAATTAAAAACATCTTAAAACCCAATAAAGGCATTGATTGTATAAATAAATATGAAGGTGCCCCGTTCCTTCTCAGTCTTTGAAAGTTATGAAATAATTTCATCAGTCGCTGAGATGATTCTAACTCGATTACATTTCCTATTCAAATGTAACTTTAATCCCAGTGGTAGTGATCTTACAACAAAAACAGAAATGTATTGGTTCGTTTACTTACTACTGCATACAAAGAGGCCCTTTAGCCTCTCAGGTCCATCTTGATTCCCAACAAAACAATCCCATCAGTCCCATTCTTCATCCTTCCAATTTGCTTACTCTCACATGCCCATCAATATCCTTTTGATTATTTTTGTCACTGACCTAAACTAAGGGGTAATTTAGTGAAACCATTTAACCTACCCACACATATTAGGACTATATGAGGAAGCCAGAGTATGTAGTCACAGGAAAAACATGTAAATGTTGCATAGTCTCCACCCAAGATCAGTATCTGAATCCAGTTTATGGAGGTACAAGACAACATGCCATCCTTCAAATGTTAGTTCAGGTTTTAAATATGATCTGAAATTACAATGTTGAGCAAGTGATGAACTATTTGAGATATTGTTGGTCAGGTAAATTAAGAACTCATGATACAATCTGACAACATGGAGTTCTACTGATGTCCAGAGTAACACTTCTCTCACAAATGATAATGCAATATAATTGTCAATGAATAAAAACCAATCAATCATCTTTTTTCCAAATTCCCAAATCTGGAACAAGTCTTCACCTACATAATGTTAAGACTGCACCTAAAAGCATTTGGTTGGATCCATAAATTTTGGCCTGCCTTTTCAGATTGGAAATTTGGTAATCCTCGATGCAAAATTGATTGAGATTAATCAATTTTTTTACAGAAAATATAAAATATTTAATTCAAGTTGATGGTTTTTTTCTGATCTGCATTCTCCCTCCAAACAGATAGAGTGTAGATAAGTGTGGGAATGGAAATGGTATGGAGATTCCAGAATTGTGAATTGGCAAGAATTTGCATTAGTGCATTTATGGTTAAAATGGAAACATATATATGTGTGGAAACATTTCAGATAGCAAGTTGCAAAGAAGAAAAAAAGTGTTGTTGGTGAGTTGAGAAAATATATAATCAGATAAGATTTCAGTAGAAATTAGAGTTAATAAGAACTTAATCAGGCAAATTTAAAAAATAAGATTTAAAAATCCATAGATTTGCAGAAGATTTGGGGTCATTAAGAATCAAATTAACAACCATTTGAAATAAATTTCACAAATATAAATGGGACTCACAACAAACATAGGAGGTTTATTTAAAATATATAGTCAAAGTGGGAGTTAAAAGAAATCAATAGAATTGTGCATAGATGCAGGAACATTGAGTAAAATGCCAAAAAATGCCAAATGCCACAAATAGGTCTATAAAATACAGCAATGAAGTCATGAAAAATTATATGAAGCGATAAACTAATGGATGATTCATTTCCCACTTTTCAGCTTCATATCCTACTTGGTAAAATGGAGAGCAGGCAGAATCAGGTTGTGGGACTCAAATTGTATGGGATTTCTCAAAAGTTTCAATAAGGTTCAAATTAAAATGAAGCAGAGTTTAGGATGAGCTAGCCAGAGCTCAGACTCCAAAGTTAGAAATCTGGGCTAAATGTACTTAAGTATGTTAAGTGTTGGAACAACATTAGGGAGAGGCTGGCAATGGCCACGGTCTGTGAGAGCAGTCAGTATTTTGCTTATCTGTCTCATTTGATTTCGATTTTTTTCTCTCTCCTTCTCTTTGTGTCTTCAAATATTCAATTTCTATCAATTACATGTATACTTTTGGGTGGAATATGATGGTGAAGGGGAATTTGAAATATTTAAAAGACACTTGCAGCTCAAATATTGTCTATTGATGGGATCCTGAACCAGGGGACTCTAATATTTTCCTTTCTCATCACCACCACCATGACTTCTGTTCATATACAGTAGATTCCTCTTTTATCTCAACCCTTAGAATTCCCCAACGTCACCAGCATGAACAATGACCATCATAACATACGGAACCTTTATCAATCAAAATTGGTTATTGAGGCAAAAAGAAAAAAATTGGCAGATGACAAAAGGCATAGTCAATTCGGGGGGTTTAAGAAATATTTTAAAAGTGGAAAGTGAGGATTACAGTGAGGAAAGGGCTCTTACAGCTGAATAAAGGAGCAGACTACTATCAAAATGTTGATTAAAAATGCAAATGAGTGAAGCCCTGAGAGATCTCATCATCATTCAGGTGCCTTGCCGTTCGGCATGGGCGATCATGTCTCTCCATCCTTCATGTTCTCTGACCCTTTGAGTTGTGGTTGTTGCCTCCCCATTCTCTTTTGGTGAAGGCTCCTCCTTTGAGCGTAGTCGATGGTGAGTTCATGAGTATACAACGGAAAAGTACTGGTGTGGTTTCCCATTGCCTTCTTCAGTTGCATTGTCCATTCTGGACGGGTAACCTTGGCCATTGATCTGCCCAGCATTTTTAGTTTTACAACCATAAGTTCCAATTTGTAGAGCCTGCTTGTAAAAACCATCCACCATCTGCAATCCATGGCTTCACGTGACCCTGACTGGGAGGCTAAACAGGTACTGAACTTTGCCCAAGGGTGACCTGAAGGCTAATGGATGGAAGGAGAGCCTTACACCTCCTTTTTCTGAGTTATTGCACTGCACTGACACTGAAGAGATTTAGGTCTATCAATAACAGAATGTTAGCAGGTAGGTGCAGCAAGAAGTCAGGAGGTAAGTGGTAAACCAGTTGGAGAGTCTCAAATAAAGGGAGCATCATTACAAGATAAAGGGAGCAGTCCACTTAAAGTGAAGGGCTTAACAATTTCTTTTTACAAAAGGTGGTGAAAGTCCAGAATTCTTTGCTCCAGAACTGGCACTGATTGCCTGGAGCAAATCAACATGATCATATTGAATGACCTCAATCCGCTCCTATTTTCTTGTTCTCTTTTGTTCTTATGCACCAATGTTAAATGAATAAAATTCAAGGATCATCAAATGTCCAAAATTAGGTGATTGGAAATATCTTGGAGGATTAAAGAGCTTAGGAGAGAAAACAGCAAAAGATTTGAAAAATTTCTAATTGAGTTATTGATAAGAAAGAGAAATCAGAGAGGGAAACATTAACAATGTAAATTAGGATATGGGCAGAAGGTTATTTACATGACCTTAAATTTACAGAAGATAAAAATAAGAGGACATGGTTAGGAATATATTCAAACAAATAGTCAAAGGTCATAAAAATTGATGAGTTTCAGTCACACATTGGCTGAGGTAAGGCTGGAGCAAGGTGCAAAGTGTTGTCTAAAGAACACAGTGATGTGATCTGATCAAGTAGTCTGGTTTATTTTCTATCAGCTAACAAATAGAACCACAGTGTAGATGGGAAGTAAACTTTTTTTTTCAGCGACCAGTACTGATAGTTTAGGAGTTTGCAATATTCAATGGATTATAATTGATGTTCATCCAGGATGGGATGTTAAATGAACAATATGAATCATGAAATACATTGTAAGAATCAAAATTGGAGATGACATGGCTGTATATGTGTGGAAAGTAGCAATATATTTTCAGATGATGCTGTCAAGGGAAGGATAGACATGAGAAATATTAAAGAACTAGCAGGATACCTGGTGTTGCCTGGGAAATAAAACAGTTGTTGACTACATGGATGAAACAAAAGATGCAAAGAACTAAATAGTAATTCTGCATAAATTGCCCCTTGCCTGTCTGGATGCCTGAGCACTGAGACAGGCATATTGCTGCTGTTCTGTTTCATGCTGCCTGCTCCTTGCATGTCTGGAGGCCTGAGCACTGAGGCAGACGTATCACGATTGTTCTGTTTCCTGCTGCCTGCTCCTCGTTTGTTTGGAGGCCTGAGCATTGAGACAGGAGTATCGCTGCTGTTCTGTTTAATGCTGCCTGCTCCTTCCATGTCTGGAAGCATCAACAGTGAGGTGAGACTAATGTTCCTCTGCAGTCTCTTGCTTTCTCTTTGTCTAATTCTTCAGGCTTGTGAAGAGCTTCTGCCAATGTTGCTTTGCTTTTTTGGGTCCATATTGAACTGGGTTTGGCCAGTTTTTATTCTAAATGTATATTGATGCTAAGCACTGTTACTAACTGAAGTGTCCTTGGTGCATTCAATTTTATTTTTTGAACTTCATATGACCTTAAAGGTTAAATTCAATGTGGTCATGATATTCAGCATCAAATATTATCTCTACTGAACCTCCTTGGACATTTCTAGAGTGCTCCATGTTGATTTGCATGGATAACATACAAACAAACTGTCATACATGCACAAATATATATATATATATATAAGATGGTAAGATTCTTAGGTAATTCCTAGGATAGTTGTGCAGGCAAAAATAAACAAATGCTACTGATTTTCTGCCTGTAATGATAAGAGTGGAACCAGGCTGAACTGAACAACTGAGAGATTTTCGATGAATACATTGTGGTCAGCTATTCAGGTAGATGAAGTTACATTTCCACAATTGGAGTAGGTGCAATTATTTAAGGACCATTTCAGTAATCTGATGGAGTAGAAACCTCACTTGTAAAATTCAAACAAGTTTCTTGTAAGGTAAATATAAAATTGGAGTTATTTTACTTCATGAACTTTGTGGAAGGGAAGGAATGTTTAAGGAGGGGCAGTGTCTGATAAGAATAGGGCAGGCAAGATAACTTTTTTAGGGAGTGTTGGCAGCAGATGCCAGTGTCTGAGTATCAAGTAACATGCAGGCGGAAAAGGTTTGATGGATCAGCAGATTTGAAGGAATACGACTGAGAGAACGCGGAGTAATCTCAAGGATAATGCTTGAGTCTGGAAAAAATATGAGGGGAAAAGAGAAAGAAGCGAGAGAAAAATGCAAGTTCAAGGTCAAAGATGGAGGTAACATAAGGAGATTGGTTCAGTGTGCCAAGAGAGAAATAGAAAAAGTAGCTTGTTTCATTTTGTCTGAGATAGTTTACAAATCATATGGAAGGAAATGCGCATTATTTTAAAAATCCTTTCAAGGGTAGAATTCACAAGAATGAAGTTGTGTCATGTTTCATCTCCCAAGGAAATTCAAGTGTAATTTTGCATCAAAGAATCACCACATCTATATTTCCTTATTCTTTTGCATCATTTCTGCGTTTCATCCACCAAAATACTATTCATCTGATTAGCACTGTATATGACAGAGGAGAAAGTAAAGACTTTATGCCAGTTTATAAACTGCCTAAATATTAAGTCATAATTTTCAGCTTAAATGGAGACCATATTATTTTTCAGGAATTTTGGAAGGATATTTTGGAGACATTTTTAAATGATCTTTCTTGCTCACTTAAATGCAGTGGTTCTCAACCTTTTTCTTTCCACTCATATCTTTCTTCTTTGGCTTGGCTTCGCGGACGAAGATTTATGGAGGGGGTAAATGTCCACGTCAGCTGCAGGCACGTTTGTGGCTGACAAGTCCGATGCAGGACAGGCAGACACGGTTGCAGCGGTTGCAGGGGAAAATTGGTGGGTTGGGGTTGGGTGTTGGGTTTTTCCTCCTTTGCCTTTTGTCAGTGAGGTGGGCTCTGCGGTCTTCTTCAAAGGAGGTTGCTGCCCGCCAAACTGTGAGGTGCCAAGATGCCACTCATATACCACTTTAAGTAATCCCTATGCCATCAGTGCTCTGTGATTAGTAAGGGATTGCTTAAGGTGCCATGTGAGTGGGAATGGAAGGCTGAGAACCAATTGTTACTGAAATATTTTGCTTGAGAAAAATTGTCATTGGTCCATTTCCTTTTGAGTTATGGAACCGTGCACATAACAAGTTAATTAAGTATGATTAAAACAGTAGCTTTCTTTTTTAATACTTTATTTAAAAATTTCAATTACAATACAAATACCCTCATCCCCTTCCCCCCTCCTCCCACCCTCCATCCCCCCAAATCCCACCGCTTTCTCCTTCCGATAGACCCCAAAGTATGAAAAATTATGGAGATTAAAATCAATAAACAAAATTATACATCAAGTTGCCATGGATCGAAGCCTCACTATTACAGCAGGCACCAGGGAATTCAACATTTTAACCCCATATAATCCAAATAAGGGCTCCACATTTTAGAAAAAAAAAGATAATTGTCTTGTAAATTATACACTATTTTTTTAATGGAATGCATTACCTCAACTCTGTATGCCATCTCTGTAATCCTAAATCAATCTCATCTTTCCAAATAATAGCCACACATTTCCATGCTACAGCCATTGCTAGTGTTAAAAACGCAATCTCAAACCTAAACTCAGCTTTTTAACTTCTCTAGAAGTTCCTTAAGTCGTATCCAAAAAACCATAACTTTATCACAAAACCAAATTGAATGTATAAACGTACCTAGATCTTTAGAACATCGAAAACATAAATCTGAAGAAATCAAATTATATCTCTTTAACTTCTGAGGAGTTAAATATAATTGATGTAAAAAATTATATCTAATATTAATCATCTTCATCATACCATCCTTACATATGGTTAATTACAATACTCAAATCAGATTCCCATTTTAATCTCTATTTATGAATATCCAACTTCGGCATCTTATTTTGCAATAATTTATACATTTAGAAATAAATTTTTTTAATCCCTTTCATAAGTAAAATCTCAATACTCAACTGTCTTGGTAATCTTAAAGTGTGTCCAAAATCATCTAATAATAACTTGATAATAGGCAAAAAGAGTATTATTTGGCATTTCATATTTCTCCGGTGGTTTTCAACCTTTTTATTTCCACCCACATACCACCTGAAGCAATCCCTTACTAATCACAGAGCACCTATGGCACATGGAATACTTAAAGTGGTATGTGAGTGGAAAGAAAAAGGTTGAGAACTACTGCTTTCATGGAAATAATTGTGTGAGAAATGAAAGAGGATTCTGATTCATAGACATTCATTTTACACTAAACTAGTCCAAATTCATCTGTGATTTATTTATTATCTTCATTTATATCTTTGCAAATTTCATTCCTTAAATTTACAACCCTGTTTCTAAATAGTAATATACAGCCTGTCAAAAAAATCTTGAATGGACTTCAGTTGCCTATAATCTGTTGCTTGCCTTACTTGGATTGAATATTTGCTATGCTAGAATTTCATAAGTTTCAAAACAAGAGCAGGTGCAACCCCTAGAGCACACATGTCAAACTCAGGCCCGCGGGCCAAATTTGGCCCGTGATGTAATTATATTTGGCCCGCAAGATCATATCAAAAATTTATTAGAGCTGGCCCGCTGGCCGCCGCGCCAGTATAGCGCATGCACAGCTAATACTACAAATCCCAGAATGCTTTGCAAATGCGTTGGCGCTGGCCCCTCAGCCCGCTAATCTCCCCCACCTCCTCTGTTTACTTTCATTAGCACCTGCGACCTGTCGCCTAACTCACACGTAATAAACCCCTTACGAAAAATGATATGTTCATCATTTTAAAAGACAAACCTGTTTGTCATTGAAGCAAGTTGTTTTTTTTTTGACTTGTAGGCTTTTGAAAAAAAATACATTTAAAAGGAGCTTAAGGGCTATAGAGAAATATTATTTATTGAATATTTTATTTCTCATTTGTTAATGCTTCTTCTGGAAAGAGTTTAACCAAAACTATTGTCAAACATTTATTTTAATAAGAAAAAGTTTAACATTACATATGTTGAAAGAAAAGAAAACATGCAGATGTTGTTGAAAATTTTCAATAAATTTGGCCCACGACTTAGTCGAAGTTTTTAATTTTGGCCCTCGGTGAATTGGAGTTGGACACCCCTGCCCTAGAGCTTATGGGGCCTTCTCTGCCACTTACTAAGATCAAAGGTGGATCTGGACTTAGTCTCGAATGTGATTTCCTGTCGAATTCCCATAATACTTCCACTGCATCTGTCTTGAACATCTTGAGTTATCCAGCCTTCACGTTTCTCTGAAGTAGACAATTCCAGGGATTCGTGAATCCCTGAAAGAGCTTCCTCCCTCATCATTATGATTCCAAGCTCTAGGTTTTCCCATGAAAGATAAAAATTGTCACATCATTTATCCTGTTAGCCACCACCCCCACCCCACCCTCCCACCCATCTCAGAATTTTAGAGCATCTGCTTTAATTGGATAATTTCTCATTCTTTCAAACTCCAGTCAGTATACCATTTGTGATCTTATTGAAACATATACCAATGCATAATAAGACAGATGTGAAAATGTTGCCATGAGTGGTTAAATTGTGAATAAGGGGATATCTTCACAATATATGGCATCAATAAGAGTTCAGACAATGGAATAATACTTGGCTTTTATTAACAGACTCAATGCTATCTTCATCTGGCCAGTGGGACACTGAGCACCATCTGTTATACCAGCTCGGCAGACACTCCTACAGCAGTAGCCATTACACAAGTACATCGATGTGAGTGACATTCAGTAATAGGACATTCACCCCATTCCACCCCCCCTCCCCCCGCAATCCAGAATTTGGCTAAGTTCAAAAATACTGACTGGAACATAAAATGGCTGCAAAGCTCCATTTAAATTTTAGAAACATGCAGTAGCAAAGTGTGTTGGTCAAAAGCATAAATATATTTAGCACTAATTGGAAAGAAATTCCATAAAAATGATAACATGAGTAAACATTAAGTATTAATTGGAAGAAAATTCCACAGAATCAGGACATAAAATGAAAAAAGAATAACAATTCAGTTGTCAGGGTCACTATTGGATTAAGAAAATTTTGTGTATTATAATCTCTGTAGGGCCTTGGAAATGCAGGTTGAACCTCGGAGTGGAACAGGTGAAGGCTGTTGGGGTGGAATTGAGACTTTGGGTGTTCATTCCCAGCTGTGGCTAGAGGTTGAGGTTCAGGGGTAGGTAGGACATGTTCATGCTGTGGTGATATTTCCTGGGCTGACATAGAATCTTGCGAGAGATTGTTAGATTGATCGATTCATTGAGGAAAGATTGTATGTGACTAGAAGATGGTTGGGACACGTTAGTGGTTTGAGAAAAGGAGTTAGTTAACTGCACATCAGGCGAGGCAAGGTCACGTAGGGAAACGGTGTCTTCTCTTCCATCTGGATGCATAATATAAGCATAGCTTGGATTTGCATGGAGTAGCTGCACTCTTTCCACGAGTGGATCAGATTTACTGTGTCTAGCGTGTTTTCTCAGCAAAACCTGTCCCAATTTAGATAGCCAGGCTGGCAAAGTCAACCCAGTTTTTGATTTTCTGGAAAAAGTAAAAATATGTTGGTGGGGGCTTTCGTTAGTAGCTGTGCATAGTAAGGAGCAAATTGAGTGTAGCACTCCTGGCAATACATATTGCCAGCGGCTAGTGGGGTAACCTTTAGATTTCAGTGCAAGAGTGATAGTTTTCCAAATAGTGGCATTATTCCGCTCCACTTGCCCATTACCACATGGATTATAAATAGTGGTATGGCTAGTAGCAATACCTTTTGCCAGAAGGGCTTGTCTTAACTCAGTGCTCATAAAGGCAGATCCTCTATCACTATGAATAAAGTCAGGATAACCAAAAAATGCTGAAGATTTTATCAAGGGAGCAAATGACTGTTGAAGCTGACACATCGGCACAGGGAACAGCGAAAGGAAAACATGAGAATTTGTCTATAATGTCAAGGAAGTAGTCATTTTTATTATTAGATGGTAGTGGTTCTTTGAAATCGACATTGAGGCGCTCAAAAGGTCTGGTGGATTTAATAAGGTTGGCCTTGGAAGGCTTATAGAACTGTGGTTTGCACTCTGCCCAGACTACACATTCCTTAGTCATTTGCCTTACATCTTCGAGCAAATACAGCAAGTTGAAAGACTTCACATAATGATACATTCTCGTAACATCATGAAGTTCTTTCAAGCGATCTGATTGTATTGCTCGCGCAAGTCGTGTGAGATAGAGTGTCAGGAGGATTGTTCAGCTTCCCTGGGTGGTAGAGGATATCATAATTATGTAGAGAGTTTGATCTCCAGTGTGTGATTTTATCATTTTTAATTTTGTGTTGAACATGTAAGCTACTAACTTCTGACCTGTCAGCAATGTGAATCTTTTCCCTGCTAAATAGTGTCTCCAGTAACGAATTATAGCCTATCCTTTTTTTTCACTGGAGGAATGCCTCAGTTCCTGCCCTTGTAATGTCTGTGAGAGAAAAGACTACAGGTCTACCAGCTTAGTCTAGTATGGCAGCGAGAGGACAATCAGAGGCATCTTGGAAGGGCAAATCCTCGTCAATAGGAGACATTGAAGCTTTGGCAATGTCTAATTTGATGTTCTCAAAAGCTTTGTGGGGTTCCTCTGACATCGAAAAACAGAAGTTTTAAAAAGTGGTCGGGCCTTGTCTGCGTAGTTAGGCACCCACTGTGCATAATAAGAGAAGAAGCCTAGACAGCGTTTGAGAGACTTCTTTGTGGTTGGAGGAGGCAGTTCCATGAGAGGACTCATTCTTTCAGGGTTGGGGCTGATTTCACCCCTTTTGATAACATAGCCCAATATAGCCAGGCGCTTCGTGTGATACACACACTTGTCTTTGTTAAAGGTTAAGTTTAGATCTTTGGCCATCTGAAGGAATTTATTCAAGTCACAATCATGATCCTCCAGGGTTTTACAACATATGGTGACATTGTCCAAGTAGGGAAAGGAGGTCTGTAAGTCATGTGTGTCCATCAACCTATCCATTTCCCTCTGGAAAACAGATACTCCACTGGTAATGCCAAACAGAACTCTTCTAAACTGATACAGCCTACCATTTGCTTCAAACTGTCTTTCCTTTTTGAATACAGGTACTTAACGGTAGGCTGACTTTAAATCTATTGTGGAGCATATTTTGTATTGGGCAATTTGATTCATCATGTCAAAGATGCGAGGTAGGGAATATGCATCTAACTGAGTAAATCTGTTCACAGTCTGGCTATAGTTTACAACCATCCAATTTTTCCCCATTTTTGGCAATGACAACTTGGGCACGCCAAGGGTTTGAGCTTGGTTCAATTGTTCTTAATATATTCTCTATCCGCTTTACAATAGTGTCTATTTTTTGTGGCTATAAGTTTACAGTCTGGGGTTAAATTGGCAAAAAGGTGTGGCGGTTTAATTTTAAGAGTTGATAGCCCACAAATTGTCTCAATTGAAAGTAGTGGCCCATTAAATGCCAGTACTATGCTCTTCATTTGGCATTGGAAATCTAACCCCAACAACATCTGAGCGCATAAATCGGGCAGTACTCGATTCTTGGTTCCTTGTTAACTACACACTGGGCGAGGCAAGGTCATGGTTCCTTGTACATTTAACATTACTCTACAGCAGTTTGCAATTTCTTTCTTGAATCCGTAACATGCCATAGAAATTCTGCACTTTAAAGGGTACAGTTTAATCCGCAAAGAGTTTGCTGTCACTGGGTGGATATAGCTGTCAGCACTCCCAGAATCAAATAAACAGTCAACAGCTTTCCCATGGCAATGTTTCAGCCCATGGGGTTTGTCTTGATTGAGGGTGATAGATGCCAGGATGGGACCATGCAGCTGCGACGTCCCGCAGGTGCTCGCCTCGTCACTAGTTGTTCCGCTTACAGTCTCTGAGGAAGAAGTGTCAAACGAGTCGTCGGTTCTCCAGGTAGTCATCACTGCCATCTTGCCATGGTGTCTCATCTTGTCCTTGGTGCCTATCTTTTTTGCCTTTCCTTTTTTAGCCTCTCGGTGCAGGCTGGGCGATAACTCCCGAGCACAGCAGGGTCTCGCAAAATGCTCCCTTTCTACACATGCCACTGACAGCTCGTTGGGCAGGGCACAGTGTGCACGAATGCAGTGTCTGCCCACAGAAGTAGCACTTCCTGAAGCGATTCCTTCGCGGCTGCTTGGTTGGTACGCTCAGCAGTGGGTCATCATCGCGGGAAGCAGACTTTGATGGAGTAGCTTCAGCACTTTGACCCACCTTGTCCCCTAGCACTTTAGCACTCTGCATTGCTACTCTGAGGGACTTTGTCTGCAGTGGAGGTTGTGTATCAATTCGTTTAAGGAAGCAGATGATAAATGTTCGTCAGATTGGAAAAATGGTGGCCATGTGAGTCTGATGCAGAAGAGGATTTGAAGCCGGGGACAACTAAATGGCTGGGTAGGGTTTAGGGGTCAGGTGGTCTTCTGCTTGGATTTTCCTGTAGGTTCTTGTATGTTCAACCTAGTCATTTGTTCCTCCTGAGACAAAGGTCATTCCAGAAATCAACCTAATGAATCTCTATTGAACTGCCTCCATAAATATATATCTCTCCTTCATGAAGAACATTGCTTGAACAAATGATTCTCTTATGAACTGAATTATTTTTTAAGTTGCTATTCCCACTGTTCCCTTTATAAATTGTAAAGGTTGCATTTAATCCTTCATTTAAGGCCAAGTGTGCTCCACTTGTCCTTTATGATGAGAAGATTTGATTGGAGGAGTGAGATAGTTTATTTCAGTTAAATCTTCCTCTTTGACTCTCCTTAGTATCAAGGGCAACTGACATCCATTCTATGGGTTGAAAGTAGCTTATGTGATTAATGTGGGAACTGGAGATTAATGCACAGATGAGGGAGATGGTGGATGGGATGGTCAGGAGAGTAGTTTTTGAGGTGGTCTGCTCCATCTGTCACTTAATCTTGTCCTCTGTGTGCTCCTGTTACATGGGCCCAAGGTTGTCAATTCCATCCCGTATGTTCCTCTCCACTTTGAATGATTAGACACCTCAAAGATTTCAAGGAGTTAATGGGGATATTGCCATTATCAAGGAGGCTTTGAGCACATTTTGGAGGAGAACATTTTCTTCTGTCTGTCTACTTTTTTTTCCACGACAGAAATTGAAAATCTGTTTTGGGAACGTGAGAGTCTGTTAGTTGGTTGTGCAAGCCTTACCAACGTAACTGTGTGTTATTAGGACTTTGCTACTGAGTAAGTTGGCTCAGAAAAGGACATTCATATGACTGAACAATGCTTTCAGTGAATTTTAAGGATTTTATTGGTGATATTTATGTGAATATCTTGCTTCAGGTAATCCAGCTCAAAGGAACATATAGTAAGAAGGACAAGGATCACTGATGCCTGGTACACCGTGTTTTGTGACAGTTCTGAGGTCTATATCTGAAAATACCATCTGTACTGGTGAATTGAAGATGTAGCAAGATTGAGGAAAGTGTTGGAGCAATGGCACAAACTTCTGTGACACTGCTTTTCACTGACAATAGTTTTGTTCTGGACCATGCAGCTGCGACGTCCCGCAGGTGCTCGCCTCGTCACTAGTTGTTCCGCTTACACTCTCTGAGGAAGAAGTGTCAAACGAGTCGTCAGTTCTCCAGGTAGTCATCACTGCCATCTTGCCATGGTGTCTCATCTTGTCCTTGGTGCCTATCTTTTTTGCCTTTCCTTTTTTAGCCTCTCGGTGCAGGCTGGGCGATAACTCCCGAGCACAGCAGGGTCTCGCAAACTATTGCTGGATATCATCATAAAGTTTAGCAGAAATTGAAGCTAAATTGCTTTTGCACCTCAGACACTAGTAGGATTTCATGGCAATTAACCAACGAGCCAAACATGAAAGTCTGCAGATGCTGTGATTGTGGTAAAAACACAGAAGTACTGGAGGAACTCAGCAGGTCTCGCAGCGTCCATCAGAGGTAAAGATAAAAACCAACGTTTCAGGCTTCAGCTATTTTTCAAGGTATGAGTGAAAAGCAGACAGGCACCTCAATTAAAAGGCTGTGAGAAGGGACGAATGAGCATGGGGAGCAGCAACAGACGAAAGGTGGGTGATTGGATATGAATGAGACACAGGAGAATGGAAAGGTGAGAATTGACTGGTGAGGGGTTGTTTTTGGCTCTGCAGAAGCAGAGATGGGGGAAAGGAGACCGAGGGAAAGGGAAGAGAGAGAGAGAGAGAGAAAGAGCTAGAGGAAAGGAGACAGTGAAAGATGGGTGATACATTGGATGTGGCGATTGGTGGGATGGTAGGTGAGGGCAAGGGGAATCCTGTCCATGTTGTGTGTGGGGATAGGAGGACCAAGACAGATGAGCAGGTAATGGAGGATATGTGGGTGAGAGCCGAGTTGATAGTGGTAGACTAATCTGTCTGTTGGTCATTCTTCCCTTCTCCCCATTGTTTTAATTCAGCCGTCTGCCTTTGAAGAAGGGCCCCAGGCTCGAAACATTGTTTATATTGTGGCGGAACGCCATTAGGCAGGCGAATTGGCCCCACTTGTCATGCATGTGACGGGGCAGCCGGCCAAAATGGCGCCGTTGGGGGGTTTCCTCCCAAACTCGGCACCGTACTCAGAAGCCCACGCTTGGGGACCCACGTGACGCCTCAGTGATATCGGGCCCCCCAGCGCAGTTCACAGCCAGGTCCAGGCTGAGAGTATACGACCAGCCAGGCAGCCTGCAATAAATCAGTTTTTGCTCACTGAACTCAACCCGTCTGGTTGTGCGATCCTTCAGTTAGTAGTGTAGCCGCCACTACAATTGGTGACCCCGACAGGTTCAAACGTCTTTGAACCCAACATGAATGACCCTTTGATCAACGCTATAGCCATCAAGCTTCCTGACTTCTGGGTTCAGGAGTCGGAGACCTGGTTCAGCCACGCAGAGGCTCAATTTCACCTCTACTAAATTTCATTGGATTCGACCAAGTTTTACCATGTGGTCGCTGCCCTGGACCAGGCTACTGCCAAACGAGTGCTGCACCTCGTTCAGCACCCACCCATGGAAGATAAGTACAGGACCATCAAGCGGTTTCTCACCAGCTTCCTTGGCCTCTCCAGGTGCCAGCGGGCCGCTCGGATGCTGCGCCTCAATGCTTTAGGGGACAGAACTCCAACTGAGTTGATGGATGAGATGCTCGCGCTCATGGGTGATCACACCAATTGCCCACTCTTCGAGCGCACCTTCCTCGATCATCTGCCTGAAGACATCCGGCCGTTACTGTCCCAGGAGAGCTTTGTCGACCCTAGGAAGGTCACTTAAAAGGCTCAGGAGCTATGGCTCGAACGATTCCGAGAGGGCTCAGCAGTCTAGCAGGTTACAAGTCATGGGCATGACCACACCAAGCCTTCCTCTAGTGCTGCACTGGAACACCCGGCTCCTGCAGGGGTCTCAAAGAGCATAGCCAGAAGCAAGTCATCCACTTCAGGTCTCTGCTTCTTCCACCAACACTGGGGAGCCAAGGCTTGGAAGTGTCATCAGCACTGCTCGTTTCAGGGAAATGAGCAGGCCGGCTGCTGTTAATGGCTGCGGCAGCTGGCCAAGAACACAGTCTTCTCTACCTGCAGGACTCAGTCAGAGGCCTATGCTTTCTTGTCGACACCGGGGCCCAGATCAGCGTCACCCTGACCACAGCCATCGAGTCCCAGAACCGGCCTCGAGGACCTCCCCTCCGTGCAGCCAATTCGACGGAGAACTGAACGTATGGAAACAAGACACTCACCTGGACTCCAGAGGCCAGCAGGGCATTCGAAGCCACAAAAGATGCCCTCGTGAAGGCTACCCTGCTTGTCCACCCACGAACCGACCTGCATATGGCGTTTTCCGTCAATGCCTCTGCCACAGCCGTCGGCGCCATCCTGGAGCAGCAGGTGAACAGACAGTGGAAACCACTGGCATTCTTCAGCTGACTTCTTCGCTCACCAGAACGCAAGTATAACGCTTTTGATCATGAGTTGCTTGGCATGTACCTGCGGTGTGTCATTTCCGCTATTTCTTGGATGGGAGGCCTTTCACCATTTTTACCGACCATAAACCCCTCATTCAGGCGCTCGCTATGGCAAGAGATCCCTGGTTGGCCCGCCACCAGTCTCACCTCTCCTTTGTGTCAGAGTTCACCGCCGACATTCAGCACAAGGCGGGGAAAGACAACGTGGTCACCGACACACTCTCACGACCGGCCATTTGCACGCTGACACCCGTCCTCGACTTTGACCAGCTCACCCAGGACCAGGAGTCCGACGATGAGACGCGGGCCTTCAGGACTGCTGTCATGGGCCTGCGGTTCCAGGACCTCCCGACTCCTCATGGTGAGGGCACTCTCCTGTGCGATGTCTCCATGGGCACCCGGCAACCTGTGGTTCCCCAGCAGTGGTGCAGGCAAGCCTTCCACCATATCCATGACCTTTCCCACCCTTCCATCAGGTCCACGGTCCGTATGATGGCAGAACGTTTCATCTGGCATGGGCTTCGGAAGCAGATTGCAGACTGGGCCAGAACCTGCACCCATTGCCAGCTTTCCAAAGTACACAGGCACACCAGAGAGCCCGTATAAGATTTCGAACATGTCCGCGAACGGTTCAGCTACATACATGTGGACATCGTCGGACCCTTGCCCGTTTCCCGAGGTAACCGTTACTTTTTCACAGTGGTAGATCACACTACTTGTTGGCCCGAGGCAATCACGATGCCAGATGCCTCCACAGACGCCTACTCCCAAGCGCTTTTGAACGGTTGGGTTGCCCGGTCGGTGTCCCAAACCACCTCACCAGTGATCGGGGTGCCCAGTTCACCTCTGTGCTCTGGGCACAACTCGCCAACAGGCTAGGGATTGAGCCACATCACACCATGGCCTATCACCCACAGGCCAATAGGCTAGTCGAGCGATTGCAACGCCACCTTAAGTCGGTACTTATGGTCCACCTCACCGGCCCTGACTGGGTGTTCGAGCTGCTTTGGGTGCTCCTGGGCATCCGCTTGACACCCAAAGAGGACCTATAGGCATAATCAGCCAAGCTGGTCTATGGTGCCCTACCCGGTGAGGTCGTCAATGCACTGCACAACCCCCAGCAGTTACCACACGGTCTACTTCACCATCTCCGGGCCCAGTTGGACTCCTTCACACCCCCACCACTGCCCAGACATGGCACATGGCCTCCTGCGTCCCCAGCAAGCTGTACATTTTGATCAGGCGGGGCCCATCCACAGCACCTCTACAAAGACCATACGAAGGGCCGTACAAAGTCTTCCAGCGTTCAGGATCCACTTTCACACTGGACACCAGTGGTAAGAGGGAACTGTTTACAGTGGACAGGTTAAAGCCAGCCCACCTCGACCACACTGAACCAGTAATAGTGTGGCCCAACCCATGAAGCGAGGCCGTCTGGCAAAAGGACATTGGCGCCGGTTCTGGGCAGGTGGGGGGTGCTATGTGGTGGTACGCCATTAGGCAGGCAAACCGGCCCCGCTTGTCACGCACGCGGTGGGGCAGCCAGCCAAAATGGCACTGTCGGGGCAATTTACTCCCGACCTCGGCACCAGGTTCAGACGCCCAAGCTTGGGGACCCACATGACGCCCCGGTGATGTCAGGGCCCCCCAGCACAGTTCTCAGCCAGGTCCGGGTTGGGAGTATAAGACCAGCCTGGCAGCCTGCAATAAATCAATTTTTGCTCATTGAACTCAACCTGTCTGGTTGTGCAATCCTTCAGTTAGTAGTGTAGCCGCTGCTACAATATATCTTTACCTCATATGGATGCTGCGAGACCTGCTGAGTTCCTCCAGCATATCTATTGCAATAACCATGGCCAAAGTATGTCCTTGAGTGACTGCAACATGACAGGCTGCAGAATTGAATACTGCCTAATTTATGTGACTATCTCCTTCAAACTGTCCCCAAAACATCTCAAGATTCCCCCCAAAACAAACTTTTCTCGGTAGCGTCTCACGAACAACCAGTCCTATTGAAAAATAAAGTGCCCATTTTTTTATGGGCTGCCCTGAGGTGTTATATATTTGTTAACAGTAAAAAGATTATTTTCTAACAAAAAGAAACCAAAGTGGTTGGATAATAATGATCAGAACATTTTGGAAATAAATAACCTTAAATCCATGGCATTCCTGGATTGAATTTCCACAAAAATAACACTTCAAGTCAGAAGTTGAGCAGAAAACCTGGGATTGAAAGAATATTCAATGAATGGAGAAGGCACAACAATGATGTGTGGGTTTTTGAGTACCCTAAATATCATCTTGGGCCCGAACATCTATACTTCGCTTATCCAAGAATTAAGAACTCATCCGAGGCAGAGAGGCAGGATCATAATCTCCATCATCTGGAAACCAAGAAAAATCCATGGGCAGCACAGTCCACTTTGCCTTTGACTGTTGGAAAGGCTGGGGAATCCCTCTTTAATGAACAGCATAGTCCACTTTACATAGCCTTTGACTCTATTGGAAAAGTCTGGGGAATCCCTCTTCAAATTCAGTTACACCTATAATGGGGAACCATTGAATTAATGTGTACAGTTTTGGTCTCATTACCTAAAAAAGTGATATGATTGCCTCAGATGGAGTGCAACAATGCATACACTGTACTAGTTCCAAAGATAGCAAGGTTACCCACAGATGATTATACTCAGAATTCTCCAAAATTCAGAAGAGAGAGAGAGAAAGTACTTGATACAGGGAGGATGTTTGTCTTTGCTGGGGAGTCTAAAATCATGGATCATATTTTAAGGAATAGGTCAATTCAGAATGAAATGAGGAGAAATTTCTTCATACGAAGGCCAGTGAATCTGTGATTTATTGCCATGGAGGAGAGCGGAGAATCAGTCTCTGAATTAATTCAAAACAGAATTCTGGATATGAAGGGGATTGAGTGATATGGGGTTGGTGAGAAGAAAATGAAATTGAAATAGAAGATCAGTCATGAACTTGATGAATGGCAGAGCAGGCTCTGCAGACCATATGGCCAACTCCTGTTCAGACAGTGGCAGATTTGAACCTGGGTCAAAATCTTCCACTTTTCCCTATTCTCAACCAAAAGAATTCATTCAGGTTATATTCCACCCGTCATACTCATACTTACCCATTCAAGCTCAATGTATTTTTCCAGCTTGTTTATACGGGCTTATACGGGCTCTCTGGTGTGCCTGTGTACTTTTGCAGATCACATTCAAATTTATTTTTCTACAAACACCGAAATGGGATGCAATAAGTCTTATATTTCTGCAGACTTGCTATTCCCCTCTGTGAACTTGAGGTTGGCCACATGTTATTAATATCATGTACGTGAACAGTTCCTCCAGAACCCTCTCCTTTGGAATCCTGTTTGTCAAGATGTAAATTGTGTTCAATGCATTGTATTGGCAAGTAATGAAACATCAATAGATGCTGTGTGGCCAGGTTCAGGGTCTGGATTAGGGACATCAGGGGAGACCAGAGTGTGGCTGAATCCATGGCTCCAAATTAGGTCCAAAGAGCTTGTATGTTTATCTTGTATTGACGAGATAAAATAAAGTAGCTGTAACTTAAAAGCTGAAACCTACAATCTGAAAGTTGTGTAGAAGTTGTTACATCCATGAAAGGGTTGACACTGTATGTCATTTCATTCTTAATGTCATTGCCAGCACTATTTAAGTTATTCTGGTAGTGTGTGCACGAGCGCGAGAAGAACTGAGACAGCAGCTGTGTGCTCTTTAAATGTAACTAATTTACTTCAAGTTTCGTGCTGCAGCTTTTAAGGCTCTCTGGAGCCCGCTGCTTATGTCCAAGAATTCACGTCACGCTGTCATCGAGTTCATGACTGATCTTCCATTTCAATTTCATTTTCACAGTACCATTTTTTTGTTATCTAGTCTGTGTTCCTATCTCTGACAAGTAATGATGATTTATTTTTTTGCATTGGCTGTTTCATTTAAATCAATGATTTGGATTGTAAATAATTAAACCCAAATATTTTTCCCAAAGGTTATCTACCACACCAGCTCAAAAATGCCCCATTTATTCCTTGCTTTCTTTTGTGAATCCCTTCATACCTACTGTTTGGTCCTCATGTCAGGTGTGGTCCTCATGTCAGGTGTGGTTCCCTTTTTTTAAAAACTTTATTTATAATTTAAAAAAACAAACAAAAATAAACAAAACCACCCTCCCCCCCCACCCACAACAGACCCCTCAAGGAGAGCAAAAAAACATATCAGTTAATTACATATGCTGTGTGATCTGTCAAACTTACAATAAAAAAAATTAAGATATTTCCAAACCCATAAATTTCAAATAAGGTCACCACATCTGAACAAAAAAAAATAATTATTATGCAAATTATATGTTATTTCCTCCATATAAATACAGGATCTCAACTCATTATGCCAGCGGGCAAGATTGAATTCCACATTATCTCTCCATGTAATTGCAATACATTTCCGTGCTACCACTAATGCTAAATGAACAAACGCCATCTGAAACTTGGCCAACCCTAAACCAGTAACTAAAAGTACAGAGTAACCCAACCAAAAAAATTAATGGATCCAATGGTAATTTAATCTTAAATAATTCTTCCAAAAAGATTTTTTTTCCAAAATGGTTGAACCTTATCACAAGACCAAACTGCGTGTACAAATGTTCCACACCTAAAATATAAATCTGAATTACTAAAACCATACCTTCTTAACTTCTAAGGAATCAAGTCTAACTGATGTAAAAAATTATAGTTAACTAAACTATTATCTTGCATTTAAGTAATTTAGTCACACTATCTCAACACATAACTTCCCATTCCTCCTGAGATATATCAAAAGAAAAATCTTCCCATTTAATTCTGGATTTACTTAAATCAGGTGTGGCTCCTAAATGAAAATTGTAAATCCAAATGCATCCTCAACTGAAAATGTTGGAAATACTCAGCAGGTCATGCTGCATCTGTGGGAAGAGAAACAGAGTTCATGTTCCAAGTCAAAGGCCCTCCTTTTTTTAAAAAAAGATTCACCTCATAATTGTTATAGCATCAAAAAATTAAACATTCCCCTTTCACACATCTGTGACGATCACTGTCACTCTGCCAACAATATTGTAATTTTTAAGAAGTATTCTATGATCACACCCCTGATCATTAAGGCCAATATACTTGACAAGATTTGTAAGGATAGCTAGAAAGCAATTCCCTATTTTTTTCCTCTCTTTTCTTCCTTCCTTCCTTGAATAGATTTGTTTTGCTTTCCATATTCTGGTCTCAAAATATTCGGAAGACGTAAAGCAAAGTATTTGCTTTCTCTGTACTCTCCCATTTTATAAATTCCTTTGGAGATGGGTGATCATTCCCAGATGATCTGTTGGTCTCGGCAACAGTGAATATATTTTCTTAATTCTAAGTTCATAAAGTGGACCCAGGTCGCAGTGTGTGAGAGTGTGTGCTTTCGTGGACAGGACGACGCTTTTACTTTTGAATTCATAAAGCACCCAAGGTCTTTCAGGAAGTTTATATCTGTCCAAATGATCGTACAAGTTAGGAGCAAAAATTGAGAACAAAGTGTATTTAAAGAATTCTGTACAATGACGAGATACAAAACTTAATTAAAAATAAGATGGCATTCTGCAACAGGACCAGATGTTTTGCCCGTTGAAATCGGGATAATCCTCAACCGATAACAGGTCTCTCAGAACAAAGTTGGTTAGTTGGCCTCTTGTGTAATTTAAGAAGATCACGGCAGACTGTCAGCTCAGTTGCACATTCTTGTCCACTCTGGCATACTTCCACTCCTTGTTTATCAAGAATATTCCAACATCTGCTTATTCAAAACCAGACAATGTAATTAAGGACACTTCTTGCATATATATATATATATATGCACGGGCACAAGTTGCAAGCAGGGTCAGTTAAGTCCCAGTGAAGTAGTTAAGCACTGGGGCTGTCAAGTCTAGATGATGTGCGTTGCACAAGTTGCAAGCAGGGTCGGTTAGGTGCCAGTGAAGTACTGGGGCTGTCAAGTCCAGATGATGTGCGTTGCACAAGTTGCAAGCAGGGTCGGTTAAGTGCCAGTGAAGTAGTTAAGCACTGGGGCTGTCAAGTCCAGATGATGTGCGTTGCACAAGTTGCAAGCAGGGTCGGTTAAGTGCCAGTGAAGTACTGGGGCTGTCAAGTCCAGATGATGTGCGTTGCACAAGTTGCAAGCAGGGTCGGTTAAGTGCCAGTGAAGTAGTTAAGCACTGGGGCTGTCAAGTCTAGATGATGTGCGTTGCACAAGTTGCAAGCAGGGTCGGGTAAGTGCCAGTGAAGTACTGGGGCTGTCCAGTCTAGATGATGTGCGTTGCACAAGTTGCAAGCAGGGTCGGTTAAGTGCCAGTGAAGTAGTTAAGCACTGGGGCTGTCAAGACTAGATGATGTGCGTTGCTTCTGTGGATCAAATCCGTCAGATCCCACCGTTAATGAATTCTCTCGATGTTGGCATGTGCATCGCACTGCATGTTTCGAAAGTCTAAACGGCTGCTCTTATGCATGTAGCCGGTGAGTCGTTTTAGTGTGGGAATACACTGGGCGGTGGTTTCGACATCAGCTGGCCCACGGCGTGCAGTTGCTCAGGGCAGTGACGAACCCGACCTACTGGGGTCGACCCCTGAATGGCAGAGACTTCAAAAACACGCGTGTGGTGCACGATGCGGCGCAGCTTGCGCTCGGGGCCGTGCCAGTCGCGCTCGGGGCCGTGCCAGTCGCGCGTGGCGGGCTCCCGAAGAGCGGGCCGGGCGCTGCGCGTCCGTTCGCACCTCGCCGGCTCCGCAGCGCGCCCCGGGTTCATCGAGCAGCCAGGGGTGGGTCTATTCCTTACCCACAATTCCAGGCTGCCGTTTCCGCTCGCGGCCAGAGCAGGTTCCTGGTTACTCACTCAGGCTGCGAGGAGGAGGAGGAGGAGGCGGCGGCTTCTCGGGATCGTCTCTTCTTCTCTCCCCCCCCCCCCCCCCACCTCGCCCCCCCCCCTCTTGTGCACTGGTCTCGGGGCCCCGATCCGCTGCTCCACACATACATGGGTTAATCGGTGAGTGACTGGCGGGCGGCGCCTGTCCGTTTCCTCTCTCTCCCCACCCCCCCCCTCTCTCTCTCCCCCCCTCTCCCCTGCCTCTGAGCTACTTTGTTTATGGGGCACTCCGGTATTTTCTGTGGTGTTTTCGATCCTTCCGGCCGTTGGTCGGCGGCGGTGGGTGCAAGGGGTTTAAAGATGGACTGAGTGTAACCCCCTCTACCCCCCGCGTGGCCGGGAAACTGGGGTGGGGGGGGGTGGGATGGGGTGGGGAGCGAGGCCGGACGCCGATTCCTGCTGCGTCAACGCCCGTCTTTCGGCTTGAATCGTCCCTTGGCCTCGGTGGAGATGGAGTCAAGTCCCCATCCCCCTACCCCCCACCACCCCGCCGGCTTTCCCCCCCCCCCCCAACCCCGGGCTCTGCCTAGAGTTGCAGTCGGGCTTGGAAAGTACATGGAGAGCGCGGTGCGGGGTAAGGCCGCGGCCTGGCCCATTATTGTGTCCCCCACACCCCCCCCCCCCCCCAAAGCCTGACTTTGTTCTGAGAGACCTGTTATCGGTTGAGGATTATCCCGATTTCAACGGGCAAAACATCTGAAATATCTGGTCCTGTTGCAGAATGCCATCTTATTTTTAATTGAGTTCTGTATCTCGTCATTGTACTGAATTCTAATTCACTTTAAATCTTTAAAATACACTTTGTTCTCTCTTTTCGTTGTCAGATTTGACAGAGTTCTTTATTAACTAAGGCAGTGTACTTGATTTCGCCCATGTGCTACTTCCGTTTTGCTACTGATAAATAAGTGATTTGGATTGTACTCCAGATGCTTAAATATTTACACTGAACGGAGGGATCCTAAATCGGGTCTCATTATTATCAAATGAATCTTGTTTTTTAAAAAAAAATATTTAAATGTATAGGCGTTCACTTCACTATTGTTTCCCCAGTGAATTACACACACAAATCTGTCACTAACCCAAATTATTCCACGATTTTAATTCTACACTTGCATCGAACTTTGTAAGTTAAATTGACAAACTGGGTGGCTTTTAACCTACAAACCCGATGCAGGTAGGCTGATCCCATTGAGTTGGTATAATAAGCAAAACGACCAAATGTGAAGTCAACTTAAAGCACAAATTTTGAGTTGGGTGTATATTTTGTTGGAACCAGAAACAAATCAACAATATGTGACTTGTGCAATTTTGTTGTTAATCGAGCTGCGTAATTTAAATTCTTCTGTAAAGCACACATCCATCTTGTAACGGGGGTGGGGGGTTTCCACTTTGGTTGGAAAATCTGAATAATTGACTACCAGCCATTACTGGGGTGTTGTTTGCCCACATCCTCCATTCTCTTGGCATAAGTATGTTCCAGCAGTTCATGTGTGTCAACTCATTCAGAATTGTCGAGGTAGTTGAAATCTACCACTTCCTGGTTGGAGTTTTCAGTTCAAACAGAAAGGGCTTTCCCATTTTAAACATTTACCTTCTGTTGCCCTTAAATGATTAGTAATACATGTTGTTTCACAGTTAATGTTTTGCATGAAAATTACAAATATTACTTTGTAGAAGGTATAAAGTCATTCTGATCCAAGGCTATTATAGAAGAATTGGTTTGATTTTGTTTTTACAACATGTAGAACAAATTTCAACTTTGTCATGCCAGGTTAAAATGCATTCAAAACTAATTTGTGAAAAAATGTTCAATGTTAACATTTGACAAGAACATTCAATTACATTTGTAATCATTATATCACTGCATTTTGTTGAACTTGTTTGTTGCATTTGTACAATCGTGCCATTTAGAATTTTAAGGAAGTTAAGTGCACGTGATTATTTTTAAAGTAATTAAGAGCCAGACAGGGAACTAAACAAACTAGTACTTGCATAGCAAAAGTCTGAAACCAAGTGATGTATAAACAGTAAAATGGTGCACCAGGGAATAGGGTCCATTAAACACAAAGTTGGGAACTTGCACATGGATACCGAAGGCATGTGGAGGTACTAAACGAGCACTTTACATTCGTATTCACAAGGGAAGAAAATGCAGCCAAAGTAAAATTGAGGCCATGATAATTTTTAGAAATAGCACAGATTGAGATTTTGGGTGAAGAACAGGAGGAAATTATTAGTTACTGCTCATAAGTCTCTTTGGATGAGGGCAAATTGCATTGAACCAATTTGATGAAGTAGCAGATACCGACATTGGGTGTGAAGCGTTGGTTCTATATCTTTACCACTTATGGATACTGTGAGACCAGCTGAGTTCCTCCAACAATCTTTCCCTGTGATTCAGTTCAAGTTGTAGCAACATCCCAGTAAATCTTCGAGGCACTCTTTCAATTTTATTGATCGCTGCTTTTGATTTCTAATGAACTAGAATTTAGCCATTCTCAATGGGAACTATAGCATATTGGAGGAGGACCACAGACTGAAATAAAAGAAATATTTTTTGTTTTTATGTGGTCTGTAGGAGAGAGGTATGGAAGAAACCAACTAGAAGAATTTAAATAATGTGCTGTATTATGGGCTTATCAACAGAGTTGAAGTACATGGGATAAAATAGATAGATGTTGATTACACGTGATTAATGATTTTTAGATTGGAGGAAAATTATTAATGGCATTCCCATGGACAGTGTTGGGGCAGTTAGAACCACAGAAAACGGGGTCTTCTGCCCTTCTAGTCTTTGACGAACTATTTTTTTGCCATGTTCAATTGACCTCTATACCCCTCCCATCCATGTTTCAATCCAAATATTTAAATGTTAAAATTGAGCCCACATTCACCACTTCAGCTAGCAGCTTGTTTCAGACTTCCATCACTGTGAAAAAATACCCCTGAATATTTCCCCCAAACTTCTCTCTTTTCACCCTTAATCTCTGGTTTGTATCTCACTAACCTCAGTGGAAAAAGGCCATTTGCATTTGCTCTATACTTGTCATAATTTTGTATACCTCTATCAAATCTCCCCTCAGTTTTCAACACTCCAGGGAATAAAGTCCTAACCTGTTTAGCCTTTCCCTGTAGTGAAACACTAAAGTCTGCAGATGCTGTGATTGTACTAAAAACTCAGCAGGTCTCACAGTTCCATATGAGGTAAAGATAAGTAACCAATGTTTTGGGCCTGAGCCCTTCTGCAAGGTATGAATAAAAAGCAAGCAGGTGCTTGAATTAAAGGCTGTAGAAAGGTGGGGGAATGGGCAGAGGGAAGAGTACAGTCAAACACGGGAAAGCTGTTAATTGGATTATGGATGGGAAAGAGGAAAGGGGAGAATTGATTGGGGATGTTTTTTTTTGGCTCTCTGGAAACATAGCTGGGGCAAAGGAGTCAGGGAAAAGGAGGGGTGAGAGAGAAAGGAGACCTAGGGAACGATGGGGGGTTGGTGCTAATGGAAACTGGAGGTCTCGGCTTCCACATAGCCAAAAACACCCTCCCCCCCCCTCCCCTTCCCCAGTTAATTCTCCCCTTTCCTCTCTCCTGTGTCCCATCCATATCCAATTAACACATTTTGTCTGTTGGTCTGTAGTCTTCTTCTTCTCAATTCTTCCCTTCTCCCAACATTTTAATTCTGGCATCTGCCTGTTTTTACTCGTTCTTTTAAAAAAAAGGCTTTGGCCCAAAGCATCGGTTTTATATCTTTACCACTTATGGATACTATGAGACCAGCTGAGTTCCTCCAGCAATCTTTCCCTGTGATTCAGTTCGTCGTAGCAACATTCCAGTAAATCTTCGATGCACTCTTTCAATTTTATTGATCGCTGCTTTTGATTTCTAATGAACTAGAATTTAGCCATTCTCAATGGGAACTATAGCATATTGGAGGGGGACCACAGACTGAAATTTAAAAAAAAAATTTTTTGTTTTTTATGTGTTCTGTAGGAGAGAGGTATGGAAGAAACCAACTAAATGACAGCTTCACAGGGAAGGGGATGCATAAATTTTGAGCAAAATCCTAAAGGGGCCATAGAATGTCTGATGGACTTGGGGATGGGAACAATTTCTGAATTTAAGGATTACACCAAACTTGATGGTATTAATAATGAGTGACAAATTGCAGCCAGATGGGAAGAGGCTGTTGGAAGGGCTGAATAGTGTAATGCAGAGATGGGTGGATCAATACATTTTGGTAGGAGGAATGAAGAGAGGCGACATGCAAACCATTAAAAGGGTACAGGAGCAGAGAATCTGAGGTTATGTAAATACACAGTCAAAACTAGCAATGTAGGATGTGAAAGTGGATCATAAATTGGGCACAAAATTGAGCTTCATCAGTTGAGGCATTAGATACAAATGCAGGCAAGTCATGCTGAGCCTTAATAAAACATTGGTCCAACCATAGCTGGAGTCTTTTGTTCAGTGATTTTCAGATTGGAGGAAAATTATTAATGGTATTCTCCATGGGGCACGACCCTAACAGTATTGTATAGAAAGAAATTGATGGTATTAGAGAGGATCCAGAAAAGATTTGCAGGAATAATTCTTCTGATCTGAATCAATAAAACAATAGTAGATTAGTGCAGCTGGGGTGTTGCTTTTTTTGAAGAAGAGGGATTGAGAGGTTTTGATGTTTCTAAAGTAACTTGAGGTTTAGAAAGAGTAAATTGTGGCAGGTTCACTTTGATGGAGGGGAGGAGGACTGGAGTTCACTGTTTTAAAATATGAAATCACTGGTTGGATATGAACTGAACTCGCATTGAAAAATGATTGCAAGATGGAATTGGGTAATTTGGAACAAGGTAAGAGTGGGATCAGTATGGAAATTTTAAGTGGAAGACTGAAGTTTACCTTTGTGGACTGAATGGAACATTATTCTTTTTCTCTCTGTTCTTACTCCTCTCCAGTCAGATTGACTATAATTAACAAGCCTTCACTATCCTTTTTCAGACAGTTATTTGCTCTGTTTTTATTTTCACCCTCTCATTGACATTCTCTTTGTTCTCATTACAACCCACCCACAAGCAACATGAAATATCTTTGGTTCATAAATGTTTCCAAGTTCTGATATCAGGTTATCTGAATGGTCATCTGTTTCTTTTTGCACAAATGCATTTTGACAAATTAATATTTAGTGTTTTGTGTTTGTATTCCATGCTTGGTAAGATTGTTATAACATGAATGATTAGATTCAGAATGCAAAAGCAATTGACAAAAAACATGTTTTTATCATTCCAAGAGTAATACCAAATAAATGAATCAAATATTCAGCTAATTTGCTCATTGTTTTTCTCAATTTTAAATGCTTAACTTTTTTTTAATATTTCAAGTCCTGTTTGGTTTGTTGGAATCGACAAATGTACCAGATGGTGAAGCCACAAGAGGTCTGGGATCTTGAGAGGCCACAAAAGGTCCTTGAGCTATGCTCCTAGTACTTTTTGAAAAGAAATGCAATGCATTGGTGCCAATATTTAAAATAATGCAAAACCTTGTGTAAATCTGCACATTTTAATTTAAGAGCAGATAATATTTTTGAGATTATTTATCTGGTCTGGGGAACATAGTTGGCTAACAATTTTTTTCATATATTCTGAGAATTATGGTCCAGTTATGTACCCTAGATAGGAGGAAGAAGAAATATGTTTGGAATGCAGAGTATTTGAACAAATGCATTCTGCATGTTTTTTAGAGGAACAGTGTTGAAACTCACTTGTATCTGTCTTTTCAGTTCCTCCCCCTCCCATTCCATAAATTTGCATTGATTCATTTTCCTAGGACATAAACTATGTCTTTGAGGATCCTGGATGTTTTGCATTGTTTTATAAATATGTGCTGTGTTCCAAATTTTTGTTGTGTTCAAAATATTTCACAGAAACTTTATCAAGCAAGGGTAGAATAGTGTGTGCTGAAAAAAATGGAAAGTGGTGTTTGGAGAAAATGATCAAAACCTTTATCAAAGTGTAGTTATAATGAGGATTTTGACGGAGGAGAGATCTTGGGCTTACACTTTGTTTTATGACGTAAGCAATGAAAGACTGCCCCTCAACACTGTGGGAGTTTTAAACAGCCAGTGATCGGGCCATTTTAAACTTTGTAGGAGTTGCAGATAGCAGACGCTCAATGCATTTCAACATTGTGGGGGATTTAAAGGGACAGTGCACAGACCATTTAAACACCACAGGAACTACCAGCAGAGGACCCAGGGGCCAGGTAAAGTAGACCCAACCATGTGGATGCGGTGGGGGCCTCTACAGGTCATGCTGAGACACCAAAACCTGAGGCTTCCACTCCCTACCATCCTCCTGGCCAATGTACAGTCCTTGGAGAACAAACAGACCTCAACATTAGAGAGAGCTGCGTGATGTGCTTTACAGAAATATGGCTATATGTGGACATTCCGGACATGGCACAACAGCCCAAGGGCCACACTTTCCACCGTGCTGATTGAACACCAGTGTTTGGAAAACAAGGGAGATGGTGTTTGTGCCATCATCAATTCATTATGGTACACAGTCGTGACAGTCACGTTCCAGTCCTGCTCCCTGACCTGGAACATCTGGTGATCAAGTGTTTCCCATTCTACCTGCCGAGGGAATTCACCACCTTCATCCTGGTCGCAGTGTACATTCGTCCCAGACTAACGTCAGGCTGGCATTGGAGGGGCTGAGCCCTAATGCAGCCCTGGTTAAAGAACATCCTGATGCCTTCTTGATCATAATGGGAGACTTCAATCAGGCCAACCTGAAGAACTCTCTGACAAACTACGACCAACAGATCACATGCGAGACCAGGAGAACCAACACACTTGACCACTGCTACATAACCATAAACAACGCATACTGTCATACCATAAGCACATTTTGGTAAGTCTAATCACCTGGCTGTACTTCTGCTCCCGGCGTACAAGCAGAGACTTAAGACCACAGCACCAGTCATGAAGACAATGGAAGTATGATCGAGGGAGGCGGAGGAGCCTCTGCAAGATTGCTTTGAATCGGTGGACTGAAATATATTCAGAAACTCGTCCATAGACTAGAATGAATATGCAACAGATGCCACTGACCTGCATAGATGAAAGTGTGCCCATGCATAAATACTGGGTGTTGCCCAACCTGAAGCCCTGGATGAATCAGAGAATTTGCAACCTGCTGAGGGCAAGAACAAGGGTGTTTAAGGTCAGGAATCAGGATCTTTTCAAGAGGTCCAGGTACGACCTGCGAAAGCCCATCTCTGAGGCAAAGTGACAATTCTGGAGAAGCTTGAGACAGATACATGCCAGCTATGGCAGGGAGTGCAGAACATTACAGCCTACAAAGCAAGGGTGAACACTATAGGTGGCTGTGATGCTTCACAGCTTCGATGAGCTGAACACCTTCTATGCAGTTTTGAAAAGAACCAAACAGCACCTACTAGTATCCCTGAAAAGGCCGAGGACCCTGTGATATCTATCTCTGAAGGCGACGTGAGAACATTCAGGAGGGTGACCCCTTGCAAGGCATCAGACCCTGACAACACCTGCCAGGGTACTGAAAATTTGCTCCAACCAACTAAACGAGTGTTCAAGGACATTTTCAACCTCTCATTGAGGCAGTCAGAGGTTCCCTCTGGCTTCAAAAGGGCATCAAAATCATCCTGGTACCCAAGAAAAGCTGCCTCAGTGACTACTGCCCAGTAGCATTAACTTCTACTGTGATGAAATGCTTTTAGAGGCTGGTCATGGTCAGAATTAATAGGTACCTAAGTGAAGATCTGGACTTATTGCAATTCACCTATTGTCACAATTGCTCCACAGCAGATGCAATATTTCTGACTCTATACTCAGCTCTGGATTACTTCGAAAACAGCAATTTGTGCCTACGGCTGCTCTGCTCTTCATTAACTACAGCTTGGCCTTGAATACCATTATTTCCTCAGTGCTGGCTATAAATTCTAGGCCTCTGTACCCCCCCCCCCCCCCCCTCTGCAATGGGATCCTTGACTTTCTCATCAGAAGACCACAGTCAGTACGAATTGGAAACCATGTCTCCTCCTCACTGACATAGACGCACCCCAAGGATGCGTGCTTAGCCCACTCATCGTGATGAAGGGCACAAGCCCGAAATGTCGGTTTTGTATTTTTACTGTTGCCATTTAAAGGACACTGCTTGACCTGTTGAGTTTCTCCAGCTTTGCGTTTTCACTTCAACCACGGTGTGGGGAGATTTTCGTATTTTATAACAAAAGCTCTGTTTTGGCTTGGAATAACTTCAAAAATAACTACTGAGATTTGTGTCAGATTATTTTGTATTAGAGATACTCACACCACCAATAATTTGATAGATGTGGCAAAGTTGGTTTCTAATTCTCTGTGCAGTTAGCTTGAAGGGCTTCATAATAAAGTCAGTAAATTCCTGAAAATTTTCAACTTTTGGTAATCCTGAGATATCAGAAGTACTACAAATTATACCGAGGAGAAAAGCGGTGGGATCTGAAAAAAAAGCTGTAATTATTTTCCAACTGGGAATGTTGTAATAAAAATTTTAATGAATTGTGTGCGTGGGTGTTTCTCACTCTAAATTTCCTGTTCAGAATGGGTGGAGTAGTGGGAGGAAACTAACATGATTAGAATCACAAAGTTAGTACCCTATTCAGTTTTAATCAAGGTTGATTGTGGTGATGCTTTGAAGACCTTTTCCTTGAACTTTGCTTTGAGTAAGGTTTTGAATTGCCAGATGCTGTTTATTTGAACAGAAACATTTTAGAGTTTTGTATATAATAATAGGTGGATTGAGTTTAGAGTAGAGGTCATGTTGCAACTCTACAAATCTCTGGTAAGACTACACGTAAGGGTTTGTGTTCATTTCTAGTCACCTCCTTATAGGAAGGATGTAGAAGCTATGGAGAGTTGCAGAGGAGATTTACCAGGATGTTGCCTGGATTGGAAAACAAGTCTTGTGTGGCAAGGTTAGTAGAACAGGGACTTTTGTCTTTGGTGTGTAGAAGGATGAGAGGAGACTTGGTAGAGGTCTATGAGATTATGAGAGGCATAGATCGGCTGGATATCCAGCACCTATTTCTTAGGACAGGAAGAGCAAACACCAGGGGACGTGTGTACAAAGTGAAGGGAGGGAAGTTTAGGGGAGACATCAGGGGAAAGTTTTCTGCAGAGAGTTGTGGGTGCCTGGAATTCCTTGCCAGGGATGGTGGTGGAGGCTGAAGCATTAGGGGCATTTAAAAGTCTCTTAAGACAGGCACATGAATAAAAGAAAAATAGAGGGTTATGGGGTAGGGAGAGTTTAGTACATTTTTTCAGGAAGGAATATGTGGGTTGGCACAGCATTGAGGGCCAAAGGGCCTGTACTGTGCTGTAGTCTTCTATATTCTCTAATTCTAAAATAAAACAATCACTTAAAATATCTGCATAAACTCACGAGATAGTGATCTTTGCATTTTATCATTCAATTTATTGGCTATGTACAATTAAATATTTCAGGTGACTACTGCCAAAGAGTGAGAAGGTAAAATAATCCAAACATTCCATTTGTTTCTTGGTGCAAAGCAGTCATTTTTTTTTTTGTTTTTGGCCTTGGCTGAAGGAAAATATTTTTTCAAGTATTGCTTTGAGCAGTATTGAATCGTTGTCTCCTGAATTAAACTTTATTTGATGTTTGGTATCTTTCTTAAAAGGAGAATGAGCTTTACTTGCATCTTGTTTATTTATACATCTCCCTCTCTCTACTTTTTAAAAAAATGAATGAGTTTAAGGTAAAGTTAAGTTTAACATCCATTTATTGTGTTTTGTCTTGTATAGATACTTAAATTAAGAGCAAAATAAATACCAAAATACCATTGAGCAAATAATGATCCACATTAAAATAATTAATTCTTGGCTTTCTGTTGAGGTAATGCATTAATTTTTTGGGTTACATTGCATTCCCCTGCAGAAATATTTCTAAATAAATACTTGAGGAGGATATTGTGAAAAATGAGCAGTTAAATTTATCAAACTTTTCCAAAAGTAAATTTTAAATCTGGTGATGAATCATTTGATATGCTGAAACATCATGTTTAATCCCACTTGTGATTGTTTCCTTTGTAAGAATACAATTTAAGCCAAGAGTGGCCAAACTACAGCCTCTGGGACAACTGTAGCCTGTGGTCCATTTTTAAATTGCCCAGGGTGAATTTTAAAGATGGAACATGGCCCATCAGCATATAGTCTCTAACAATAAATTGCATGGTGTGTACATAGCATTTTGGTTTCAACACTAGATGTCACTGCCATTTTAAACAACTACGAGATCAACTGTTGCTCATTGATGAAAAAGTTTATCTCAGGAGTCAGATAAATGTGATAATACATGAGAAGAATTGGGCTGATTTATGTTGAGACTAATACAATAAATGTAAGATATAGTCTGGTACAATATAATTTTTTTTACATCAGTTATATTTCATGCCACAAAAACTAAATAAATTGAAATCGGATTTATCAGATCAATGTTTTAGAGGTGGGAACTTTTACATTCAACATGGTCTTGTGATGAAGTAAGACATTTCTAGCTGGAGTTAGGAATTTTTTTTAGAACAAATTACAGGAGTCCAATTTCCACAAAATCCAGAATTATTTTTGAGGGAACTTGATAGGAATAAGACCTAAATTGAAATTACTGGTAACCAAATACCAGATAGAATTTGTTAAAATTGGATTAGCAATGGCCAGAAAATGTATTGTAGTTGCTTGTAAGTCTGATTTCCACCTGAGTTTGGAATGATGGAATGTGGAAATGAACAGTTGTTTTCCTCTTGAGAAAATTACATATAATTTAAGGAAAAAAATATAATATTTTTACAAATTTGTCACCTGTATCTACAAAAATAGGATTAAACTTTAAAATTTTTTTAGATTTCTAAATGTTCTTTGCATTTAAGACTTGCGTGGAACCCCATTAACGATGAAATAGATTTGAATTTTAGAAAAGATGGGATTTAACTTTCATCAGTGCATTCTTATTCTACTTATTCTTTATCTTTTTTTCTATCTTAACACAATTCTATACTTTTTTCTTGGATCATTTCTTGGGACTGTAGGGGGAGGGGGGATTGTAGGAGGAGGGTGGTATTGGGGTATTATCATGTATTTGATATTAAATACATTATTACATCTATATTTTGAAATGTGTTTGAATGCATGTTTGGTTAAAAAATTTTAAATAAAATATTCAAAAAAAAAGTTTGCCTCAGTTGATTAAACATGGTGAAACTGAAAAGATGGGAAATAGCAAGAGAGTATTGAAAATTTCAGACACATTGGGGAAAAATGAATATTTTTTCCCCACAGAAGTCCAGGGGAAGTGTGTTTGTTTGATTTGCAAGGAATCTGTTAACTTTAATAGCCTATATTTAATAGCTTATCTACACATTGCATTATAATCATTAAGGTGTACACTTGTGCCATGAACTGTATTCAGAGTTGTGGAGGATTGTTGGAGTCTATGTCCCTTTCTTGATCTTTTCTCCTGCTCTTTTTATTTTGAAAATCTTTTTGAATGAGAATTTTAAACAGTTTTATTAATTTCAAATAAATTTAAGAGCAGCAGATATAGAAATTTTGAGTGTAATATGTGATTACATCAATGACAACAGTTAAACTGTTCCGTAGTGTTGGATAGTTATTTTTAAAGAAAATTAATTTTCGATGGGGCTGGGGTTTTTTGGTTTAAAAATATTTGGTTTTTCTTACAGAGTAACTGTGGAAAGCTCCCAGGATCAATATTGTTTGGCCCTTGTCTTTTCTTTGGCTTGGCTTCGCAGACGAAGATTTATGGAGGGGGTAAAAAGTCCTCGTCAGCTGCAGGCTCGTTTGTGGCTGACAAGTCCGATGTGGGACAGGCAGACATGGTTGCAGGGGAAAATTGGTGGGTTGGGGTTGGGTGTTGGGTTTTTCCTCCTTTGCCTTTTGTCAGTGAGGTGGGCTCTGCGGTCTTCTTCAAAGGAGGTTGCTGCCCGCCAAACTGTGAGGCGCCAAGATGCACGGTTTGAGGCGTTATCAGCCCACTGGCGGTGGTCAATGTGGCAGGCACCAAGAGATTTCTTTAGGCAGTCCTTGTACCTTTTCTTTGGTGCACCTCTGTCACGGTGGCCAGTGGAGAGCTCGCCATATAACACGATCTTGGGAAGGCGATGGTCCTCCATTCTGGAAACGTGACCCATCCAGCGCAGCTGGATCTTCAGCAGCGTGGACTCGATGCTGTCGACCTCTGCCGTCTCGAGCCCTTGTATTTTTCTGTTTGTGGCCCTATCTTGAGCAGAAATTATTGTTTCAATATATTGTGGTATTTAAGATGTGACTGTAGAAATTAACATCTAGTTGATTGTTTAATAACATTTTTGAAAGATGCATCGAATTCAGTAGATAAAGTGAGTGCTTTCTCATACAATAACTCTGGGAGTTATATGATGCAAATGGTATGCATAGTCTAAAGCCCCTTTCACACTTGCCAGTGATCCCAGGATTTGAATGCCAATCACCCTTTAAAGTGGCAAGTGTGAAAGCAAAATCTGCATCTCATGCCTGGGATTGCCGGTCACAACCCCTAGTACAATTCCTAGCATCTGCAGACGCTGGCATTGAGATCAGGCAAGTGTGAAATGGGCAATTGCATTGCAGGCACTTCCTATTAAAGGTAGAACAGACCAAATGCTGGGATAAACCCTTACAAGTGTGAAAGCGTTCAGTGTCCCATTTAGGAGTGGTCTAGTGTGAAAGGACAAACCCCCATTCCTGGGACGCTTAAAGGCTGATTTAGTGGGACACAAGTGTATCATGCTGTTCTGACCATCTTCTTAACAGGTTTTCATTTTTGTATGATAAACCGAATGTGAAGCTAGATCTATAGCTACAAAGTTGAAAATCCCAATTTTTACAACAACTTAATATTTGCATAGTATTGAAATATTGTAATAGGTTATACTAAACTGTTCGGTTACTTCAGGAAAGTATACTGTATAACAAGGTTGATAGGTTTTTGTGTACTTTCTGTACATTGAACATTTCAGGTGGTTGGAACCAGCAAATATAACTTGAATCACTTTACAAATTCTTGTTAAGCCAGTGCACATTTTAGCAGATATATTTGATCAATTTCTGATATTTTCTCTAAAAGATGATATTTAATAACAATTAATTGATTTGAACCTAAAGCACAAGTTTTTCCTAGTTTGATCCTTGTTGAACTCCTTTTCCCCTCCACTTTTTGAGTTAGTGGTTCATACAGGGATCTCGATGCACTAGGAATATTTCAAAACCCTGCAAAAAGTGACTGTTGAACACAAGCCAAAATGGTGTACACCAGATTGTTATTTCAACAGTACTGTGAAGAGGTTTTTAAAAAAAAAAAATACTGAAACGTAGCCTCATTCTATTGATATTCACTTTACATTTAACATGTTACCATTTTTTTTACTTAAAAGGATAAGTCTGGTCTCTTTTTTCCTTTCTGTTTCTTTCATCTCTTTTTCCTCACGTCATCTCATTCCCAAAGGCAATTATAACTAAAAAGCATGAAGTAATGTTGCTTTTTTTAAATATAGGATTTATAAACTCTCATACTTTTATACTCAAGTACAATTTAATACAAAAATGGCACTGACCATTTTAGGCTTCAAACTTTGCTGTGCATATAGCTTCTGATATAGTATTTTCAGAAGTTGTGATAACATTGTGGATTTTACAGAATTAATTTGGGATTAATTCATCATGATCTACATTTCAGAGGTTCTGAATTACTGGCAGATGATGAAGCTCTTTTATTTTAGCTGAAAACTATTCTTTTGGTTTGATGTATGCCTTAACCAGTTCTCTTTAGATTCTTGCTGTAATCTACAAAATATTTTGTTAAAGGTACATGTCCCGGTAACTCAGTGGATAAATGCTTTACCTGATGCAATATTGTGTAGCATCAAGGGTTGGACATATTTGCTTTAATTGAGGATAAGATAACTCTCCTCCCTGCTTGTTGGGTGGGGGTGTGGGAAAGGCTTGTTGATCTGTTTTTCTGGGCAAATTATAGGAAGCCCTGTCTATCAGCTTGTAAAGGAACACTTGCCTATGGAACAATGGAGGCATTGAGAAAGAAGCACGAGGCCATCATCCGTTAAGATCATGTCTGGTCTTGTACTTTGTGATTAGCTTCACATAGCTACCCATTCCACATGTCCTGTTCAATTCTTGATATCTTTATAGTGCTGAGAAGAGGATGCAAGTAACGTGAAATTAATATGAGGTGTTGTAAATTTTGGTGCTAACTCTTGTCAAATATCTTCATCCTGCATGCTCTGATTTGTTGTGACATTTTATATTAAACATCAAGTTATCTTTTGGATTTAGGAAATGTGTGGAATTCATGAAACTGGAGGTTTGAATTAGTGTGAGAAATGATGTTGAAGTCCACATTTGATATTTTATTCATTTAGCAGTTCCAACTAGCCAGTTGGATGTAGAACTGCATTGTTTATTTTGGGCAGAAATCTTTGCTTGCTCAAGTACACAACATTAATGAAAATTTTTCTTTTATTCTACCAAACTTGTGATATCATACTCATGTACTAATGAACTTGAAACATTTGAAAACACTATTGTTCCAGTTAGACCATTGATTTTCTCTTCAAAATCTTCCCATTCTATTAGGACATCATTTACTTTATTACATTCTCAAAGGCATTGCAATTTACATGGCCATCATCATCCTTGAAGAGAATTTTTCCCCTTAAGCTAGTATGTTATTTCTTGATTTCTAACTTTTCAAACAGGTATACATTAAATATTGGCTAGCAAATTAAGTAGTAGTGATTGGTTAAGAATGAGGGTGGGGTGTGGGGAGGAGAGAGTTGTACTGATGTCTGCTTTGAAATCAGGAATGCATATAGTAGATTAACGGATTATCCATGAGCAGAAAATAAAAACACAAATGCTGGAGGAACTTAGCAGGTCTCGCATTGTCCACAGGAGGTAGATGTACATCAGAATCGAGTTTATTGTCATGAACGTGTTACAAAATTTGTTGTTTTGCAGC
Organism: Narcine bancroftii; assembly: GCF_036971445.1. NCBI lineage: Eukaryota > Metazoa > Chordata > Chondrichthyes > Torpediniformes > Narcinidae > Narcine > Narcine bancroftii. The sequence goes on along the minus strand of NC_091474.1, from coordinate 9,509,060 downwards.
AGCAGGATTGTGCATTACAGGTGCAAAATTGCAATAAATTACTGTTCCATAAATACAATATTTAAAAATGGAGCAAAAAAGAGGAAAAAAAAGTGAGGTCATGTCTATAGGTTCATTGTCTGCTCGGAAATCTGATGGTGGAGGGGAAGAAGTTGTTTTGGTAACATTGGGTGTGCATCTTCAGGCTCCTGTACTTCCTGCCTGATGCTAGCTGTGAGAAAAGAGCATGGCCTTGATGGTGAGGGTACTTTAAGGCTACTTTCTTGAGACATCTTAATGGAGTGAAGACTAATGCCCACGATGGCACTGGCTGACATTGCAACCCTCTGTAGTCTTATATTGTTGTGTGCATTGGCATCTCATACCAGACAGAGATGCAACCAGTCAAAATGCTCTCCACCTGTAGAAATTAGCAAGGCTCCTAATGAAATCTAGCTGCTGGTGAGCCGCCTTTATGATTGCATTGGCCCCAGGATAGATCTTCAGAGATGTTGACATACCAAGAAATTTGAAGTACTTTACCCTCTCCACTGTTGACCCCTTGATGAGGATTGGTTCACGTTCTCCTGATTTTCCCCTTCCTGAAATCCACAATTAATTCCTTAGTTTTGCTAATGTTGAATGTAAGATTATTGTTGTGACACCACTCAACTGGCTGATCTATCTCACTTCTGTGTGCTTCCTCTTTGCTGAAGTTGCCTGAGCCCTTCTTTAAAGTATGAGTACAAAGCAGGCAGGCCCCTGAATTAAAATGATGGGATGAAGGGAAGAAAGAGCAGGGGGAAGAGTACAGACCAACAGACAAAAGGTAGTAATTGGATATCGATAAGAGGACAGAAAAGAGGAAATGTGAGAATTGATTGGAAGAAGGATAAATGCTTTACCTGATGCTTAACCCTAACCCTAACCCTAATAAAGAAGGAAGTGCAAAGATGCTTGTGTTCTTGTCAAGCTAGCAAAGGATCAATTTGTAAAATGTTTTAATTGATATGGTGCTCAACATCTAGTTATTGCAGAACAAGAATGAACAGACTAAATAGAATGTGATGATATGCAGTTAAAGAGTGGAATGGAAGTCAGAACAGATGATGCTGAAGCTGTTGTGGTGAGACTACACTATGAATATTATGTTCATTGATCATCACTGAGGCAGGAGGCGATTCACCAATGTTGGCATTTCAATTTGGAGTTGACCTCATACATGATGTCTAAGAATGAAAAGCCAGGAAATCTCTGACTTTGGTAAACTGCCTCCACGCACTGCTCAATTCCACACAAAAACCATACTTACCTGTCTCAGCTCTCCCACTGGCAGTTTCATTGAGTAACATCCAATCTCACCATTGAGACCTTTCACTATCTAAATGGCTTTCAAAGAATAAGACCAGCTTGCAATGGTCAGAGGAATAATCTGAATGCAGCAGAGCTTGGGGAAAGGAGACAGGGAAAAGGGAAGAGAAAGACGCAAAGCTAGATGAAGGAGATGTATGGGTAAGATTGGAGGGGGGAGGGAGAAGGGTTGGCCCTAACAGAAACCAGAGAAGTCTGTTTGTGCTATCTGGTTGGAGGGTGTCCAGATGGAATTTGAGTTGTTGTTCCTCCAATTTGCAGGTAATCTTATCTGGCAGTGCATGAGCCCATGGATGGGTGTGTCAGCAAGGGAATGGGGTGGGGAATTGAAATGGATGACCACTGGGAGATCCCTTCTGTTGCAGTGGATGGAGCTGAGGTACTCAATGAAGGAATCTCCCAATCTGCATCCAGTCTCTCCAATTCAGTGGATACAACAATGGGAGCACTGGAAGCAGTTGGTGACCCCTTTGGATTTACTTGGGAGGACTGTTTGGGGAAAATAATGGTGAGGGAGATTGTGTGGGCACAGGTGCTACAGCTCCTGTGGTTGTAGGTGCCAAGGTGGTGGTTGGTGGGAAGGGAGAAGTGTTTCAGGGAGTCACAGAGGGAGATTTGTTTCAGATCCGCGTTTATCCAACTTAAAAAAAAATTTGGATAACCGAGGATTTTGGAGAATCAGATTTTGGAGAATCAGAGTTGTTCTGTATGCCATTAGTGTTAAATGTGTACACTGGCACTTCAAATAAATCTTAGCTGTGTTTTTTTAAATGTTATGAATTGAATATGTGAGGGGGGGTGGGGTGAAGGTGAAATTGATAAAGAAGGAAGTGCAAAGATTCTTGTGTTCTTGTCAAGCTAGCAAAGGATCAATTTGTAAAATGTTTTAATTGATATGGTGCTCAACATCTAGTTATTGCAGAACAAGAATGAACAGACTAAATAGAATGTGATGATATGCAGTTAAAGAGTGGAATGGAAGTCAGAACAGATGATGCTGAAGCTGTTGTGGTGAGACTACACTATGAATATTATGTTCATTGATCATCACTGAGGCAGGAGGCGATTCACCAATGTTGGCATTTCAATTTGGAGTTGACCTCATACATGATGTCTAAGAATGAAAAGCCAGGAAATCTCTGACTTTGGTAAACTGCCTCCACGCACTGCTCAATTCCACACAAAAACCATACTTACCTGTCACAGCTCTCCCACTGGCAGTTTCATTGAGTAACATCCAATCTCACCATTGAGACCTTTCACTATCTAAATGGCTTTCAAAGAATAAGACCAGCTTGCAATGGTCAGAGGAATAATCTTGACAGCTGGTTAAATTGTACCCAATGCTGAGCCAACTGTCAGTACCACATAAGTGCTATGTTAGTGAATATATTTGGTTTCAAAAAGTATTCGAGTTTGTCAGTAATTAAGCCAATGTATATTTAATGCTTGAACAATTTAAAATATTCAAGAAAAGTTTAGGAATCTGGGGTAAAAATTGAGTCTGGTCTTTTGTTTTTCCTTCCCAATGATTAGAAAGTCATTTGCAACAATAGGTTCCTTATGGACACAACCAAATGAAGGTATATAAGCATCATGTCAAATTGATTGCTGAATTTCTTCTAATGGCATAGTTTTCCACACTTTAGAAATCCCTCATTGTAAAATGATCTTACATGCAGCAATAATGTAGAAGGTAATTTTGTATGTTATTAATTTGTGGCCATATTTGTGAGAAAATAAAGTAACATGAGATTAGTTAGAGAGTAGGACTGATTTATTGCCTTTGGATAAGTGAATTGAAATGCATTTTGAGTTTACTTTCAAGTTAACCGGTTCCTTCAAATTTATTGTTAGGAACCTGAATTTATACTAGTGAACAAATTTTATATTAGGTTAAGTGCATTGAAACCACCTTTTTCTGCACATAGCCATGAACTGCAAGTTGCCAGTCATAACCATTGTTACTTGGATTTCTTTGACATTGTGCTGCGACACTTTTTCATTGTCATTGGGTCGAGATGTTATCAACCAGTGCTGTACTTGCCCTGCAAAAACTGTGATGGTTTAAGAAATTGTCATCAGTTTCCTTTTGGGAGAATTGTGAATGGAGATTAAGTACTGGCCTGACCAATAATATCTTTTTAAAAATCATAAATTCCAAGATTTTGAATTTGGAGCACATTTGATTTGTTTTTACGCCTTAATTTCCCCACAATTTGTCATTTTTTTTTTCAGAAAACTTTTAAGGTTTACAAGTAAAACTTTCTTGCATCTTTATTTTTTTTTCAAATGTTGTCCATTGTAAGCAGAGTAGATCTGATTGTAAATAAAGCATTATTTGTATTTATTAGACTTTTATTGAGGGATAGGTTTCCTTTTGTGAAGATGCGAGCAGTAAATAACGTTAGATTCTTCTGTTTTGCATGTGTTTATCCTAGTTTATTCTCTCATAATTCTTATTTTTTTTATTGAGCAATCATGATCGTCCTCTGTTCAGAGCAGGAGAAAAGAGTAACATACAAATGAGAAGTGACAAATAATGGTTAGTTATTTTTAAGAATTCACAAAAAAAAATCAATGATCAATTTAGACACAATTTGAAAAGTAACTCTCAGCTGAAATTATTAATTCTTGGCACTAATAGCATTTTAAAAGTTATGTTCTTGTACAATAATGGAACATTTATGATTTGCTTCTAGGTAGGATTCCTCATCATTTCAAACAACTGGGAAATTGTGAACAATCCTGGGGACAAAATGGGAAGAAACTGGCACTACATTGACGAAGGGGAAGGACAGCGGGAGAAAGAAAGACAGTAAGCAAAATAAGATTACATTATAATCATTGCAAATTATTAGTTATTAATTGAATGTCTGGTTTTTGTATGGAAGATGTGTCAACAAGGAAACATTTCATCATCATTGAACAAAATCAAGCATATTCAAACATGTTAAATAAAGTACATTTACATGGAGATCCATTTCTTTGGGACACAATAGAGAATCTGTGTTCAAATAAAATGTCTGAAATTTCTGGAGGCAGTTTAAAGGATAGATGATGGTCTGCTCCTTCAGTCCAGTACTTCTTGAACTGGGAATCATGGATTTAGCATAAAAACATTTATGCCTATGGAAAGAATAGATTTTTTTTTCCAAAGCACCAAAGCTGCCACACAGACCCCCATCGCTGGGCACTCCACGAAGACTCCTGCAGCCTGCCAAGGCCTCACGGAAGTGACCGCCATCCTATGTAAACACTGTTGGGACTAACTGCCCCGGGGCATTGGCAAGTGAATCGGCATGGATTTGAAGGGCAGACATGGCCTGTTTCCACGCCGTAAACAGTTATATGGTTAAAGCACCCACCTGTGATAAAAGGATTTTGGAACTGTGATGAAATGGTCAAAAGTTAACTTTTGGATTATGGAATGGAGCAAGCATGATCGGTTCTAGTGGCCTAATCTTCAGTTATTTTGTTGTTGAGATCAATCATGAAGAAAGGGGCGGGGGGGGGGTCCATGAGGACTGAACATGCTGGAAATCAGGGAGAAAATGCTGGCACGTGCAGCAAAATTGGGCAATATTTGTGGAAAAAAATAATTGATGTTTCAGGTCTGTGATTTTTGAGTTTGGCAATCAACTTGGTTGATTCACTTGATGGTTATGGTAAGAAATACCCAGAGACAATTAAAATTAAAAGATTGCCAAAGCTTTATTATTGTGTCATTTCAGAGAAAATGTGATTGATATTGAAAGCAAGTGCAATAAAATAGAAATATTATTATAATCATATAAACAGCTGTGTTTTTCTATAATGTAGTTGGAGCACAAATTGGAAGCAGAAGTTGACCATACACCACGTTGAGCCTGCTCTATCATACAATAATCTGATCACTGGGTTCAACTCCACTTTCTCCCCTAGTCTTGAAAGCAATTTCAAGGCTGAATTTATCAAATTGCTCAGCATTCTTTGCTGGTGGTAGAAAATTCTAAAATTTCATCTCCATGTGAAAAGAATCTGTATAATAAAAAAAGTGATCTAAATGGATTAATTTCACAAAAACCATTTATCTGCTGTGATTGAACAATGAAGGAAACCTAAGATGTATTTCTTTGAAATCTTTTAAAATGTTGGGAGAAAACTAATCATTAACTTGTTATTTTATTCCACTTATGCTAAAAATATTTCAAATTGAGCTGTATTTGGATTTTATTGAAGGATTCTGTTGTTTTCTAATTGCAACTTCCCGCCTTGACTTCACAAATATTAATGTGGGGTATGATGGGAGTTTAAGGAAAAAAAAAATTAGCAAGCTCCATTGCTTGGTTATAATGTGATGCATTCTACATCAGAGAGGAAAAATGTAGGTTAAGCAACCCCTTTGCAGAAAAAAATGAGGCCTATAACCTGAATAGTAACACTTTGTCTGCTTGCACACACTGTGTCTGTTTTGAGCACTGTCTTTATTTGTGATGAAATATCCTATTTTGCTTTGATTATCCATGATCTGAACCATTAAATAACAATGAGTTGACTTTGTAAATGTTGGAATAGAATGCTATTATCAGGAAGATGTCTTGTAGGCAAAGCCATATTTTTATTTATGAAACTGATTTTTTTCTTCGCTTTAATAGAATTCAAAAGCAACAACAATATCTTTCAATGGACAATCGAAAAGATGATATGGAAATCCCATCACACTACCGCCACTTGTTAAGGGAATTAAATGAACAGCGACAGCATGGCATCCTTTGTGATGTGTGCATTATTGTGGAGGGAAAAATCTTCAAGGCGCATAAAAATGTCCTGCTTGGCAGTAGCCGCTACTTCAAGACTTTGTACTGTCAGGTGCAGAAGATGTCTTCAGATCAGGCTACTGTGACTCATTTGGACATCGTCACTGCACAAGGTTTCAAAGTAATCATAGATTTTATGTACTCTGCGCACCTAGCATTGACAAGCAAGAATGTCATTGAGGTAATGTCAGCTGCAAGCTATTTGCAGATGACAGACATAGTTCAGGCATGTCATAGTTTTATCAAGGCAGCTTTAGATATCAGTATAAAGACTGAGCCGTCAGACGACATTATGGAGTATGATATGGGAGCCCCCTCAAGCAGCAGCATTGATATTGTAACACCAGTAGCAGTGGGCAGGAGTAATTCTCCTTGGTTGGAAAGACGACGGACAAGTCCAGCAAATTCTTCTGGAGATTCAGCGATTGCAAGTTGTCATGATGGTGGGAGTAGCTACAGCAAAGAGGAACATGAGCAGAAAACTGACAGTCATGATGACATCTCTTCACAATCACTCTGGTCAAGTGACATTGGTTACAATTCATTTCGAGTCAAGGAGGAACAGATATCTCCCTCACATTATGGAGGTTCTGAATTGAGAGAAGCCCACCTTGGAAAAAGTAACACTTCAGCACAGAGTGCATTTTCTGATCAGGTCCCTGAGGTGTGGCAGTTGCCTGGCCGGAAAAAGAATCGCAAAAATAAGCAAACAGTGCGCCATATTACACAGCATGTTGAAGTGGACAGCAGAGCGAGCTCCCCAACGCCATCAATGCTTACGGTTGGTGGATGGCCATACAATAGTCGTGATGGGACAGGTAAGCAAAAGCCCAAGTCAACAATATATTTTTATGGGCTGTTATCAAATCAAATTTTCAGCCAAAAACAATGGCTGTTTACCTCTCCAGCTTTGAGGGACTTGGATTCAATATTAATTTTGTAGTCCTGTGATAAAATTGAAAATGTGATATTGCATGGAATTTCCTTCAGACATCTGGCAGGCTGACAAAGATTCGTTATCAGCAAAAATTGCCCATCATTTCTTAGAGCCAGAGAAGCAAAAAGGAGACACCCTCTGCCCCATTCCCCAGTGTCACTGAATGTTCATGGCTTTGCCTCCAGTCCAAACCATCAGCAACCCGAACTCCAGATGCACATCTCTGACACACTCAGAGGCCTCCAGTGCCCTCTCATATTCTGGTTCCAGTTGCTGGTACCCCTTCAGCCAGTCTCCAGCAGTTCCCAACCTGCTCTGAGTCCTTTGATTGCAGTCACTAGCAGCCCAAGTTCTTTGTAAGTTCCTTGTCTTGAGTCACTACAGCCTGGCTCATGTGTGTTCTTCAGGCTCCGAGCCCTTCTCACTGGTCTGCTGCCAAGGTCACTGCCATATGGATTGTCTCCTCTGTTTCCTTTTCTCAAAATCAGGGGTCTCCCTGTTTTCTAGTGTCCTGCTTCTGCAGAGTCTGCAACCCCTTGTGCCCACCTTCTTGGGCCAAGCCCCATGGTCATGGGACTTTAAAATAAACCACTTCAGCTGTTTAACAGGCTGTTTAAAGCCAGTACAGAGCCGACTGCAGTTGGACTGGGCATTTAGACCCCACGGGGGAGCGCTGAGACTTCACTCCCTGCTCTCTTTGGGTCCACACCAGAGGCAATGCTGCCATTACAGCAGCTTGGGCATTTAGACCCCACGGGGGAGCACTGAGACTTCACTCCCTGCTCTCTGTGGGTCCACACCAGAGGCAATGCTGCCATTACAGCAGCTTGTTGGTCTTTTATGGCTATCATTCTCTTTCTAATGAAGGATTTATAATATCAGTTGAAATGTGTGGAATTACATTAATGCATCCCATAATTGTTTTGCCCTCTGGATTGGCTAAATAGTCTTGCAGTTTGTTTATTGATACTTTTTTGTGTGGTTGAACCACAGATACAAGTTCAGAAAAGTTATAAGTTGTATTTATTGCCACATGTACTGGGATACAATGAAAAGGTTTGTGCTTTCCAGCAAGTCTCTCCATGCATAGGTACAACAGAATAAAACACATTACAGAGGGTAAGGTTACATTGAAAGATAAGGTTGGAGTGAGGGCAACATTATTTTAAGTGAGGTTCGTTCAGTAGTCTGATAATGGTGGGAAAACAACTGTCCTTGAATTTGGTAGTGCACAATTTCTCATTCTTAAATATTTTTCCTAGTCGAATAAGGAAGAATGTGTGGCCAGAATGGGATGAGTCCTTTGGTATGATGACTGCTTTTCTGAGGCATTGGGTGGTGGAAAGGGAGATTCATGCAATGGTCTGAGTTGCGTTCACAATTCTCTGCAGTTTCTTACAGGTGTTGGCAGAACATTTCCAGTTCACAAATACTTCTGCAAGTTAGTCTGCGCAACTTCTTGGGACACATCCAGAAACTCCCTTAGGTCAGTTGGTTTCTGCAGGAAGACACATCAGACACCCATGGTGACCATGGGTGCAGATGTGCTTGAGGACATTGTGGTGGGACCTCCTGGCCTACAGACCTGTTTGAAGAGAGCGTGGAATACATTAAGCTTGTTTATAAGAATCGTCTCATTTCGCTCCATTTTACTATTTTGCTTGTGATAGCATGCATGCCCTCCTGCAGACATGGAGTATCTATGAGGTTCTTGTGAGAATTGATCTAGGTTCGAATTTTCCTCTGAGGATCTCTATGGTCTTGCAGAGGTAATTCCTGGATTTCCTGTGAAGGGATGGATCACCTGACGTGAATGCTTAACATGGATTTCAGTAGTGAGTGGGCCTCTTGGTTCAGCCAAGATAATGCAAATTGTAATCTTTTGAATGTAGTGTGTGATGGTGAGGATCTATTATCTGAGGTTTGTCTCTGAGAGTTGATTCATATTTTTGTCACTGCAATGAATTTTGTCTTGGATGATATGTTTGGAATTTATTTTGCAATTGGAGGGATCGGGGTGCAATCATTTCTCTCAAATAGTTGTGTTTGTTCAAATTTGCTTAATAATTCAATACATCTTTCATTATTCCCATCACTTTCTTATTATGTACTACTAATTTTGTTCAGATGCTGCTGAGTTCTCAGTGAAATTGTAAAGCCAAAAATTGCAGATGCAAGAATCTGAAATCTAAACATGGAATTCTTGAAATAGTGATATAAAGTTAGGCAGCATCCATGGGGAGGGAAAAGAAAGAGAAAAGGAAATATCAATGATGGTTAGACGTCGAGGAGAAATTTGATGCAAAGATGGTGAGATCTAGAGAGTGTGTGGTGCACTAGAGAGTGTAAGTTGCATCTGATGTATCCTGATGCAGTACTAGGAAATGGTGAACTGAGGGGGTGGGGGTGGGGGAAAGGCTGAAATAATCAGAACATCATTCATGTTGAATCTGAAGGTTGGTATGTGGCTTGTTAGAAGAAATCCAAAACATAGACCAGAATGAGATGGGGAATTATATTGAAAAAGCAAGAGAGTGTTCAGTGGTATCTACACTTGTGGTGGATATGGGAGTGATCAAGTGGGGTCTTTGCCCTAGGTAATGACAGGCTTTGGGAGAGTTGTTGGAACTACACCAGTCTAGGCAGAGGGGAATATTCCATCATGCTTCTCATTGGTGACTTAGCTAATAATAAGGTGAGTCACTTGCCAGCCTTTGACTTCCTGCAGGTTAAGTATGGCTGACTCAGGTGAGTTTGAGTTTCTGGTTAATGATGCCCATCATTGTTAGTAATTGGAACTCTCTGTTACTAATAAGAATATCTTGATGAGAATTGTTTTTACACAGCAACTTTATGGCAGCCTATGTTTTGAATGCTTTCTCTTGATTTCACTTATCTCCTATTTGCATGAAGCTTCACCATTTTCAATGAGAGTGAGCATCATGTGTCATTGAGTTTAAGCTCTTGTCTCACAACCACCTCCCTCAAGCCCGCTGTTTCCATTTGTTCAGTCTACCTCTTTAATCCCCTAGCTCTTTGCACTATGACCTAATTGTGTGATTTAGCAACACGAACAAACTTGAAGGCTGAGTACAGGGTTAATGATTGGATGCTTAACAGTATGGAAGAACAGAGGGACCTTGGGGTCCAAATTCATATATCACTCAAGGTTGCTATGCAAATTTACCAGGATGTCTTATGAGGCAAGGTGATCAGTGCTAGGACTTTTCTCTCTGGAGCAAAGTCCTAGCTCTAGGCCCAATTGTTACTGAAATATTTTGCTTGAGAAAAATTGTCATTGGCCCATATCCTTTGGAGTTCTGAAACAGTGCACATAATGAGTCAATTAGGTATGATCGAGACAGTGATTTTCAAACACTTTCCACCCACATACCACCTTAAGCAATCCCTTACTAATCACAGAGTACCTATGGCATAGGGAATACTTAAAGTGGCATGTGAGTGGAAAGAAAGAGGTTGAGAACCACTGCACTACAAGAAAAATGGTTAATAAGCTATTCTTAATATTTTGAAATGTGCTTCATGGTCCAATGCCATTTGAAATGTTGTATTTCTCTCCAAAAGTGGAGGTCATTCTTAATGATGCTTAATTTGTCATCAGTTAATCAAAATGCAAAGTAACTTCAGCTGTTGGAAATATTAAATTATAAATGAAAATGCTGGAAATCGAAAAGGTCAGGTCACATTTTTGGACAAAGAAAGATTGTGTTTCAGGTTGATGGCTGTGATGTTTCATCAGATAAAGTATGATCAATCTGAAACATTTTAAATGTTTCTTTCTTCAAAGATACTGTACAACTGGCTGGGGTTTTTGCAGGCATTTTCAGCCTCTCACTGCTATAGGCTGAGGTTCTCACTTGCTTAAAAAGGACATCTATCATATTGCTGCCCAAGAAGAGCAAACAAGGTGATCTGCCTCAATGGCAACCAATCAGTGACCTGCCTCAATGGCAACCAATCAGTGACCTGCCTCAATGGCAACCAATCAGTGACCTGCCTCAATGGCAACCAATCAGTGACCTGCCTCAATGGCAACCAATCAGTGACCTGCCTCAATGGCAACCAATCAGTGACCTGCCTCAATGGTAACCAATCAGTGACCTGCGTCAATGGCAACCAATCAGTGACCTGCCTCAATGGCAACCAATCAGTGACCTGCCTCAATGGCAACCAATCAGTGGCACCAGTGTCCATTATGATGAAGTGCTTTGAGGGAGGGGTTGGTTATGAGACAAATAAACTCTTGCCTCAGGAAAGACCTGGGATCCATTTCAGTTTGACTTCTGTCAAGCAGCTTGACAGGATGCCATCTTGCTGGCCTTGTACTTTGCATTAGGTCATCTGGACCATAAGAACTCCTCCGTCAAGCTGTTCATTAACTACACCACAGCATTTAATACTATCATACGAGCAAAACTAATGATCAAGTTGGGGGATCTGGTACACTCTTCCTCTTTTTGCAACTGGATTCTGACTTCCTCTTTGGGAGACCCCAATAAGAGTAAATTGGCAACATTACTGACCATCAACACAGACACCTTAAGCCTGCAAATTCCCTGCTTGCATAGCTAAATTTAGTTCTATTTAATTTTTTTGCCGACAGCATCACCATTGAACAAGCTGAATTAATGCTTTTTTTTGTTTGCTGTTTATCGTACATTGCACGACATTGACATTGAGATTCAGTGCAACAGTTATCATTCCCTTTGCTACTTCAGAAATGAGTGAGGCCAGATCAATGATATGATGCAAATGAAGAATCTGCTGATTTTCAATTTGGTGTTATTGCCAACATAAGGGCACTGGTCATGGAATTAGAATTACAAACAAAGCAGCATCGTTGATTGGAAGATTATGTAATACAATCCATTGTTGATTTGTTGATCCACTGGCAGGTCATACCATGTCCCCAATTCCCTCTATGTGGGAAAAAATTACCTTGAAAGTCCCTTTAAAATCTTTCCATACTTGCCATAAGTGTACAGCTTCCTGATTTAGGCTCCCTTAATCTGGGAAACCAACTGACCATTTACCTTATCAGTGTCTCTTGTGATTTTGTGTTCCTCAATAAGGTCACTTGCTCCTTGTTTCGGGTGGGGGGGGAAGTCCCAGCCACTCCTTGTAACTTAACCAGTCCACTCCTTTTAATATTTTCTGCACTCTTTCCATCTTAATGATATCCTTCAGATAGCAGGGTGACCATAACTGCACAAAATACTTCATATGGTTTCACCAGTGTCTTGTACAGCTTTAACATGATGAACCATTGATTACTACTGTAATCAATGTGCTGATTGACGAAGGCAAGTGTTCCAACTGCCTTCCCACCAACTTAGAACAACATTCAAGGAGCTTCTATATCTTGAGGCTTTCCCATTTACTGTGATAAGTTCTGCCCTGATTTAACTTGTCAAAGTGCTAAAAATTGCACTTGCTCGATTTAAGTTCCATCTGGTCTTCTTTGCCCACTTCAGTAGTTAATCTCCATCTTGTAATGTTGGATCATTCTTTACTATGTGTAAGCATGTGTTAAGAGGATGGCGCCTCTACTTGCAGAGAATATTGGTGACCAAAGTTCCTGACAGCAACCCAGGTGGAGGGTTACAAATCAGATGCACCTCCAGGCTGTTTTAGGTTAACTGTAATACAGTAAAAGTCTAAAAGTCCAGATGCCAGAAATCTGGACAACCCAAGAATCTGGACTTGTCAACAACTCTTGGATTTTGTGCATGTGCGCGTACTGCATGTGGGGATTGTATATCCTTTTCCAACTTTTTATGAACCCTTTTCCAGCTCTTGAAAAATGGTCCTGCTGTGAAGTGTTGATGTCTATTTCTCCCCATGAATGTTGCCTGACCTGTTGAATCTCTTCAGCTTCTCACAGTAAGCTTAAGATTATGGCACTTGTATTTTTTTGTCTCTTGAAACCTACTGTTTTGAATGAACCTGAAGACATTTATCCAAAACATTTCCTTGTGCCTCAGCACCAATGTTTGTTAGAAATCGATGGAGTACAGCACAGGAATATGCCATTTCGCCCTCGATGTCTGCACTGAACATGATACCTAATCAAACTAAATCAAATCTTGAAGCACATGATCAATATTTCTGCATTTCTTACGTGTTCATGTCTATCGAAAAGCTCATATTGGCAGTCTTCTGAATTACTGTAGAAATATTTTGCTTAGTGAAAGGCCAGAAATTTTTTTTGTTGCCACCATCACCTTGCTTTGAAAGTTTTTAATACGTTCTCCTGCTATTCTCAGCGAATTCTTTCACTCTATATTTTGCATTCTGTTGTGGCCTGCAGTGCAGTAGACTTTGCATTCTAATTTTTGTTTATATTGTGTATAAATTCTCATCGCCTCCTTTAAACAATGTATGCAGCCACTGGTTTATGTACAGTAGAAGTCCTAAAATCCAGATTAGGTTGGACTGGATTTCAGATTTTCCCAGTTCTTGAACAATATTTTTAAAGTTTATATTTCAGGAGGAATAAAAAAGAGATGAACAAGTACATTTTGATAGTGTATTCATCAGCAAATACAGCATGCTTCATTTATCAAAATGAGCGGTTCTAAAGAAACATAAAGTGGTCACTTATTGCCGCGGTGCATCTGTGGCACTTGCGCATGCACTCAGGTGCACAAAAGCCCGCAAAATTGAAAAAGTTCAAGAGTTTTTAAAAGTCCAGATTCTCAGATGATTTTGATTTCTGGCATCTAAATTTTTGGACTTTTAATGTAATTCATTATTCTGCAATTTTATTTGTCATATGCTTTGTTAGGTGTCTTGTCAGTGTAAAGCAGGGGTGTCAATCTTTTAACATTTTTTGTGATTATTTTATTTTCCGTAAACATACCTAATTAGCTCGCTATCCAGCTACAAAAAAACAAAACAACCCCTCCCCTCCCCACCCTTTGGTAATATAAGTTCACACACCATCAGGGCTCACATTTATATCAACCATAAAAAATTCTATATGGTGAAGTTGTGTGTATTTATACTATAGCAGTATCTATTATTGTCCTTTTTATTATTGTAATTTTATTTATAATTGGGCCCTTTTATGATCCAAATATAGCTGCCATATCTTAACAAATATGTCATATTTGTTCTTTCCAGAGTTATGCAACTATTCATCTTAGTAGTCCACCATGCTATATGTAATGGGGAGTTGGATTTCCAAGTAATTGCATTACATTTCTTAACCACTGCTAAGGCTATTTTAACAAATGAAATTTAGTTAATTTATTGCTTATTTCAATAAAGTTACCCATAAGATAGAGCTCCAGGTCACTTGTGAAGCCCACCCAAGTTATCCTTGTTAATATTTCAATAATATCCTGCCAAAAAAGGTCTCATCTTCAAATACAACCACGTAACAAATAAAAAGTTCCTATTTCTGTTCCGCATCTAAAGCTCATCTCTGATATTTCAGAATTTGATCTATATAAGATATAATTGGCGTAGGAAATTATATTAAACTAATCCGTATCTTGCATTTATAATTGATGTCATGCTATCCAAACACTAATCAAACCAATATCTTTCCATAATTTCAACACCAAGATCCGACTCCCTTCTCTTATCTCTGTAAACCTGGGTTAGCACTTTCATTCGGGAGAGCATAGTTATAAATTTAGGTGATATCCCCAGCAAAATCATTCATTCCATTTTCACTAATTTCAGGTGGAGCCAAATTTGGCCCCCATCTTTCTCTTCGGAACGGTCTTAGCTGGAGAAAACAAAAGAAAGTTCCATAAACTACTCCATATTAATTTCATAATTGTTCAAAAGACATGAGAACTCTCCACATAACAATTATCAAAATCTTATTTCTTTGTCATACCAGGAATTCAATATTTTGTTGCCCAGATTCATGGGTAGCAACATTATTACATAATGGTGTTCTTAGTGATATACCTGTTTTCTCCCCCCCCCCCCATACAT
The DNA here is from genome assembly GCF_036971445.1 of Narcine bancroftii. NCBI lineage: Eukaryota > Metazoa > Chordata > Chondrichthyes > Torpediniformes > Narcinidae > Narcine > Narcine bancroftii. The sequence continues at coordinate 9,494,000 of NC_091474.1, read as the reverse complement.
TCATTTATTTCTTGCCATATTATAATCATATGTATTAATATAGGGGTTATCTGTCTTTTTTGTTATTAACATTCCACATGAATAAAGTCCTTCACTGTCCCCTCTTTTAATGAATACAATCCCATTGGGATCCAAGAAGGGGGTTTGTCTTCTTCAAAGAAGCATGATTAAAAAATCTAGCTTGTGCTGATAAATAATACTTTTTAAAATCCGGAAGTCTTAAGTTCTCCCAGTTTATAATCCCATGTTAGTTTTCCCAATGAAATTATCAACACTTTGTTATTCCATAGGATTTGCCTTACAGAATTATTTAATACTTTAAAGAAATGTTTAGGTAGTGAAATAGGCAGCAATTGAAAAAGATACTGTCATCTTGGCATCACATTCATTTTAATACAATTTACTCTTTCCATTAATTGGCAAGTCTTCCCTTTTCTGTAAATATTTCTCTATTTTTCTAAAAGAGGAGTATAATTACATTTATATATGTTCTGTAAATTATTATCTGTAATTATTTCAAAATATTGAATTCCATTTAAATTTACTACCTTTTGATATCCTTCATCATCAAATTTGTCAATGGCATTCTCACTCTTATCTATATTTATTTTTATGATACTCTTCCATATTTTTCTAATGTTGATTGTAATTTTATCAAGGACTCAGCCAGGTCAGACATATATAGTAGCACACCATCAGCAAATAAGCAAGCTAATTTTGTTCTTTCTTTCCAACTTTGAAGCCCAGATCTCCTTATAATATCTGCCAGCGGTTCAATCGCTGGGGTAAAAAGCGCTCAGTACAGAGGACACCCCTGTCTACTTGATTTATTTGAGGAAAAACTGTTGACATCTAATTAGTAGTTATAATTTTGGCTTCTGGATTATGATAGTTTTTAATCCAATTTATAAATTTTCTGCCTCTAATCACCTTTTTTCAGTGTCTTAAATAGAAAAAAAAACATTCTAAATGGTCGAATGCTTTTTCTGCATCGAGGGAGAGTTTTACTCAGATTCATCTTTGATTTTGCCATGTTTTCTGTTAAATAGTCTACCCACACTATTTGAAGTGTCTTCTTTTAACAAATCCCACCTGATCTGTATGTTTTAATTGTGGTAGTTATTGCCCCAATTTATTAGCTAGTGCTTTTGCCAATATTTTATAATCAGCATTCAGAAGTGATATAGGTCTATGTGATGAAGTTTTTAATGGGCCTCTACTTTTCTTCAGTAGCATTGTAATAATAGCAGTTGGGAAAGATTCCAAGAGAGTCTAGGTCCTCACCACCTAGTCCAATATATCCATCTTAAGAGTCATCAATAAATCTTTAAATTGTCTTTAGAACTTGGGAGGAAACCCATCCTCCATCGAAGACATTAGTTTGTAAAGTTATCAAAGCTTTCTCAGTTTCTTCTCTTGTGAAATGGGCATCTAAATCAATCCATTCTCTAATTTTGGAAGTTCAATATTTGCTAAAAATTCATCCATTTCATTTTCATCTACTAATAATTCTGATTTATATAATTTTGTATATTATTCTTCTTTTATGTTATAATATCAGCCTCTGTTTTTATAATTCTAGATAACTCCTCTGCCTTTACCTGCCAAGCTAGAAGTTTGTGTACCTGTTCTCCAAATTCATAATATTTTGTTTAGTTTTTAATATTTTTTTCCATTCTATGATTGTAATGAGTTTTATAATCATAAGAATTACAGCACAGAAACTGGCCAGTTCGGCCCTTCTAGTCTGTGCCAAACCCTTCTCCCACCTAGTCACATTCACCTGTACCTGGCTCATAACCCTCTCTCTGCACCACTCTTGTCCATATACCTATGCAACTTTTCCTTAAATATTAAAATCGAACCCACATCTACCACTTTGGCCAAAGCTCATTCCACACACCCATCACCCTCTGAGTGAAGAAATTCCCCCTCTTGTTTCCCCTAAACCTTTTCCCCTTCAATCTCAATCTGCGTCCTCTTGTTTGAATCTCCCCCACTCTCAATGGAAAAATCCTGTTCACATTGACTCTATTTGTCCTTCTCAATTTTAAATACCTTCTATCAAATCACCTCACAATCTTCGACGCTCCAAGGAATAAAGTTTCAGCCTGCTCAACCTTTCCCTGTAACTGAAACCCTGTAAATCTCTTCTGCACTTTATTTTGTTAATATCTTTCCTATAATTCAGTGACAAAATATGCACACAATATTCCAAATTTGACCTTGTACAACTTCAACCTGACATCTCAACTCCTGTATTCATACTCTGATTTACGAAGGCCAACATACCAAATGCTTTCTTCACTACATGTGACTGAACTTTCAGGGAATTATGTACCAGAATTCCTAAATCTCTTTGTTCTACTACACTCCTGAATTGTCTACCATTTAACGTGTATGACCTTTGCTGACTAACCTACCAAAATGTAGCACCTCACATTTATCAGTATTAAACTCCATCTGCCATCTTACAGCCCACTCTTCTAACCATCCTATATCCCACTGCAAGCTTTAATAACCTTCTTCACTGTCCACAACACCACCAATCTTCATATCATCTGCATACTTACTAATCCAATTTACCACCCTATCATCTAGATCACACATGTCAAACTCTGGCCCGCGGGCCAAATTTGGCCCGTGATATAATTATATTTGGCCCGCAAGATCATTTAAAAAATGTATTAGAGGTGGCCCGCTGGCCGCCGCGCCAGTATAGTGCATGCACAGTTAATACTATAAATCCCAGAATGCATTGGCGTCAGCCCACTAATCGCCCCCACCTCCTCTGTTTACGTTGCAGGGTCTCACCGTGGACTCTGGTTTTGGGGCCTGGCCGGTGTCAGGGGAAGTCAAGGCCGCTTCTCAGCGCCCAGAACCGGAGGCCTCGGGCCTGACCTCGCCAGGACCGTTGCCCACTCCCCCTCCCTGCCGCAGGCCGACCCGCGACTCACGGTGACGGGGCCGCTGATCCGCCGAGATTCCCCCGCACTGTTGTGTCCCCCCGCCCGCCCCCCCACCGCAGCGCGGCTTGCCGGTGTCAGGGGAAGCCAAGGCCGCTTCCCAGCGCCTGGAACCGGAGGCCTCGGGCCTGACCTCGCCAGGACCATTGCCCACTCCCCCTCCCTGCCGCAGGCCGACCCGCGACTCACGGTGACAGGGCTGCTGATCCGCCGGGATGCCGCCCTGCAGCGAGAGCCGATGCCCCCGCACTGTCGTTGTCCAACCTGATCGCCCGCAAACCCCGCCCTCCCGCACACAGGCCTGAGTAAGTATTATGAATTTTAATCTCAGGATAAAACGATCTTCCAATAGTTTCATGTCACAGTGATAAATATATTCCTGGTTAAAAATGGTCCTGCACCTGGATACAAGCTCATTAGGCATAAAACTTGAAAAGTGTGTAAATCAAAGGATATCTGTACCAATGGAAAAAAGGGCATGGCAAATAACCCTGCTAGAGTTCATGCCCACAATCAGTCACCCATTTGATTGTTTCAGGAATCATGTTATTCTCCCACATTCTCAATAGCCCTCAGATTTTACTATTCGACAGCACACTAGCAACATTTGACAAATCCTCTATAGAGAAATATTATTTATTGAATATTTTATTTCTCATTTGTTAATGCTTCTGGAAAGAGTTTATCCAAAACTATTATTAAACATTTATTTTCATAAGAAAAAGTTTAACATTGCATATGTTGAAAGACGAGAAAACATGCAGATGTTGTTGAAAATTTTCAATAAATATTTAGTTCGGCCCTCGACTTAGTCCAAGTTTTTAATTTTGGCCCTCCGTGAATTTGAGTTTGACACCCCTGATCTCTTCTTCTTTGGCTTGTCTTCGCAGACGAAGATTTATGGAGGGGGTAAATGTCCACGTCAGCTGCAGGCTCGTTTGTGGCTGACAAGTCCGATGCGGGACAGACAGACACGGTTGCAGCGGCTGCAGGGGAAAATTGGTTGGTTGGGGTTGGGTGTTGGGTTTTTCCTCCTTTGCCTTTTGTCAGTGAGGTGGGCTCTGCGCTCTTCTTCAAAGGAGGTTGCTGCCCGCCAAACTGTGAGGCGCCAAGATGCACGGTTTGAGGCGATATCAGCCCACTGGCGGTGGTCAATGTGGCAGACACCAAGAGATTTCTTTAGGCAGTCCTTGTACCTTTTCTTTGGTGCACCTCTGTCACGGTGGCCAGTGGAGAGCTCGCCATATAACACGATCTTGGGAAGGCGATGGTCCTCCATTCTGGAGACGTGACCCACCCAGCGCAGCTGGATCTTCAGCAGCGTGGACTCGATGCTGTCGACCTCTGCCATCTCGAGTACTTCGACGTTAGGGATGAAAGCGCTCCAATGAATGTTGAGGATGGAGCGGAGACAACGCTGGTGGAAGCGTTCTAGGAGCCGTAGGTGATGCCGGTAGAGGACCCATGATTCGGAGCCGAACAGGAGTGTGGGTATGACAACGGCTCTGTATACGCTTATCTTTGTGAGGTTTTTCAGTTGGTTGTTTTTCCAGACTCTTTTGTGTAGTCTTCCAAAGGCGCTCTTTGCCTTGGCGAGTCTGTTGTCTATCTCGTTGTCGATCCTTGCATCTGATGAAATGGTGCAGCCGAGATAGGTAAACTGGTTGACCGTTTTGAGTTTTGTGTGCCCGATGGAGATGTGGGGGGGCTGGTAGTCGTGGTGGGGAGCTGGCTGATGGAGGACCTCAGTTTTCTTCAGGCTGACTTCCAGGCCAAACATTTTGGCAGTTTCCGCAAAACAGTACGTCAAGCGCTGAAGAGCTGGCTCTGAATGGGCAACTAAAGCGGCATCGTCTGCAAAGAGTAGTTCACGGACAAGTTTCTCTTGTATCTTGGTGTGAGCTTGCAGGCGACTCAGATTGAAGAGACTGCCATCCGTGCGGTACCGGATGTAAACAGCGTCTTCATTGTTGAGGTCTTTCATGGCTTGGTTCAGCATAATGCTGAAGAAGATTGAAAAGAGGGTTGGTGTGAGAACACAGCCTTGCTTCACGCCATTGTTAATGGAGAAGGGTTCAGAGAGCTCATTGCTGTATCTGACCTGACCTTGTTGGTTTTCGTGCAGTTGGATAATCATGTTGAGGAACTTTGGGGGGCATCCGATGCGCTCTAGTATTTGCCAAAGCCCTTTCCTGCTTACGGTGTCGAAGGCTTTGGTGAGGTCAACAAAGGTGATGTAGAGTCCTTTGTTTTGTTCTCTGCACTTTTCTTGGAGCTGTCTGAGGGCAAAGACCATGTCAGTAGTTCCTCTGTTTGCGCGAAAGCCGCACTGTGATTCTGGGAGAATATTCTCGGCGACATTAGGTATTATTCTATTTAGGAGAATCCTAGCGAAGATTTTGCCTGCAATGGAGAGCAGCGTGATTCCCCTGTAGTTTGAGCAGTCTGATTTCTCGCCTTTGTTTTTGTACAGGGTGATGATGGTGGCATCACGAAGGTCCTGAGGCAGTTTTCCTTGGTCCCAACAAAGCTTGAAAAACTCATGCAGTTTGACATGCAGAGTTTTGCCGCCAGCCTTCCAGACCTCTGGGGGGATTCCATCCATACCTGCTGCTTTGCCACTTTTCAGTTGTTTGATTGCCTTATATGTCTCATCCTCGGTGAGGACCTCATCCAGCTCTAGCCTTAGGGGCTGTTGAGGGAGCTGGAGCAGGGCGGAATCTTGGACTGAGCGGTTGGCACTGAAAAGAGATTGGAAGTGTTCTGACCATTGGTTGAGGATGGAGATCTTGTCGCTGAGGAGGACTTTGCCGTCTGAGCTGCGCAGCGGACTTTGGACGGGGTGAGGGGCCATACACAGCCTTTAGAGCCTCATAGAAACCCCTGAAGTCGCCAATGTCCGCGCTGAGCTGGGTTCGCTTGGCGAGGCTAGTCCACCACTCATTTTGGATCTCCCGGAGTTTGCGCTGAAGATGGCTGCATGCGCGACGGAAGGCTTGTTTCTTCTCTGGACAGGACGGCTTTGTAAGGTGAGCCTGGTGGGCAGCTCGCTTCTTTGCCAGCAGCTCCTGGATTTCCTGGCTGTTTTCGTCAAACCAGTCCTTGTTTTTCCTGGAGGAGAAGCCCAGTACCTCTTCAGTGGATTGCAGTATGGTAGCCTTCAACTGATCCCAGAGGGTCTAGATCTAGATCATTACTATATAACAATGGACCCAGTACCAATCCCTGAGGCACTCCACTTTGGAGGCCTCCAATTTGACCAACAATTTTCCACCACTATTCTCTGGTATCTTTTTTTATTCTCTAATAGACTATTTTTCTTGTAACCCTGTTCTTTGATATTCTTCTTCTAGTTTTGTTATATCTTTCCCCAAACCATCCAATTCTAGCGTATTCTCTCAAGAATTTTGTTTAAGAAATAATTTGACCTCTTAAGTAAACTTCAAGCGTTTCCCATATTAGAAAGCTGTTATTAGTAGAAGAAAAATTAGTTTCACAAAATAGTTCTATCGTCTCTTAATAAACTCAACAGTGTGACATTGAGATGCCATCTATACACGCTTTCTTGTTTTTCCATTATTGCAACCGTTAAATTTTACGGTGAATGATCTGATAAGTCTTCCAAATATTCAGTTTTTACCACTCTACTTTTTAACTGGCGTTACGGGCCCAGAGGACCCCCAAACCCAGCAGCAATAGAAATTCACCAAGACAAATGGTTACTTAGACAAAAGTTGCTTTTAATTATCTTTAAACATGAAAACAGGATCAAACTTTAATGTACTATTAACTTCTTTTTTCTTTTCTTTGGCTTGGCTTCGCGGACGAAGATTTATGGAGGGGGTAAAAAGTCCACGTCAGCTGCAGGCTCGTTTGTGGCTGACCAGTCCGATGCGGGACAGGCAGACACGATTGCAGCGGTTGCAAGGGAAAATTGGTTGGTTGGGGTTGGGTGTTGGGTTTTTCCTCCTTTGCCTTTTGTCAGTGAGGTGGGCTCTGCGGTCTTCTTCAAAGGAGGCTGCTGCCCGCCAAACTGTGAGGCGCCAAGATGCACGGTTTGAGGCGTTATCAGCCCACTGGCGGTGGTCAATGTGGCAGGTACCAAGAGATTTCTTTAGGCAGTCCTTGTACCTTTTCTTTGGTGCACCTCTGTCACGGTGGCCAACTATTAACTTAACCCCCTTCTAATTCTAAGCGCATGTGTATGTAATGTGTGTGTATAAATTCAGAGAAATTATTTGGTTCACAGTCCAATCTCACTTCTCACTGGTATCAGGCAATTCTTATATTGTGCGCAGAATTTAACATTTGTGAATCTTCACTAGGCTCTGGTGCTTACAGGTCAATGCTTACCATTCAGGAAGGTTCTTGTCGGTTTTCAGAGAGATTTGTTGCTTGTTGGACACAGACTGATTCCTTCTGATCAGCTACTTCAAAGAATCATGCCCCATCAGGGTTTTCCAGATGATAACCTCTTTCTTTCAGGTCACCACAGAATTCCTTTTTGTTTCCCTTATTTCAAGTGAACCATTATACAGCCAGCCATCTCTTGTATGGACCACAAGGGCTTTGACTAGGCTGAACTAAGAACTCACAAGCTGTCTTCAAAATGGGTTTTCCCACAAGCTTGCCATCTTGTCCTGTTCTAGTCCCAGCTGCTGCTGCTGCTGAACTGTAGAACTGAATTTCCCCCCCCCCTCCTCACATACACAGAAAAGCCTGTTTGTCTTTCTCTGCTTGCAAACCCACATGACCTTCTTAGAACAGCAAACTGCATTCAGATGCAGACCCGATCTTCTGAGTCCATTCATCTGTTGCTTTCCAAAAGAATAATCCATTACTCCACAGCATGTCCAATTAACACCTACTTGTGACATCTCTATAGGCCTTCTTCAAAGTTTTTGCAAAGGTAATTGGAGCCTGGACCTTCATGCTTGAGCCAAGCTCTTGTATTTATTTTTAATTGTTTGTATCTGTCTGTGACCTAACTAAAAAACCCACAGTCTATCTCCTTTAAAACCTATCTATATACAATATAAAATATAACGTAATCTGTCACACTGGGCAAACATTAAAACAAATCAATCCTTGTTCCCTTGAGTAGAATGAATGGTTTCTTCCTACGGGCTTGTGTTGCCTCCATTTAATCAATCAAATTTAAATCCTTCATAAATTATGTAGTTTTTGCAGCTTTTGCCCTTGTTACTGATTTTGCTGATTTATACAATATTGGATCTGAACAGAAATTAAAATCTCCTCTGACCAGTATATTTTGTCTTCCCTTTGCTGTTTTTAAAAAGCATTCATAAAGGCCTCATTGTCATAATTTGGTGCAAAATATTCATAATTGTCCATGATTCTACATAAATTTTACAATGTGCCATTATAAATCTTCCAGTTTGGTCAGTCAATGTCTCTTCTATTATTATTGGTATATTTTTTAATTAAAATCGCTACTCCTCTTGCTTTTGAGCCAAATGAAGACAATATTACTTGTCCCACCCATCCTCTATAATTTGGCATGTTCAGATTTGGTAGGACGTGTTTCTTGAAGAAATTCTACATTTGCCTTGAATTTTTTTAGGTATGGCAAGACCAGCTTCCTTTTCACTAGTCTGTTTATCCCAGTAAGATTAAGACTAATAAATTTCAACCTTCTATCCATATTGATTTTTAATCAAATGTTGTTTAACAATAAAATGTTTGTTTAAATAATAGTGATCTTTCCCCTTCAAAAAACATATACAATGTCCTTGCCCTGACGGTGATGTAAACAGGAACCCCTGTGGGGGAAAAAAACCCATGGAATCCTTCCAAGGAAGAACCCCTCCATTAAGCACCATCTTTTATAAATACTCTTCTCCATCTGTGTCAATCAATTAACCCAAATCCCCAGTATGTACGCGTGGGCCAAAATGGCCTGTTACCGTGCTGTATGTCTGAATTAAAAATTAAAAGGTTGGCCACCCCTGGTGTAAATTGGCGAGCTCCCAGTGTTTTAATTAAAAGTGAAGTAATTATAATGCAATGTTTTGGGTTTAGTTTCAACAACAAAGAATGTTACCATACACATGAGATTAATTAAATTACTCATCCCCCATGCATTCTTTATCTCAGGAGGGATATGAGGATAAAAAGCCATGTCTTTTTTGATATTTGGTTTGTGACTGTGGATAGAAATATTTAAATCTGAACATTAAGCGCAAATGCACACCACCAAAGCAAATGGGGTTCTTTCCACTGGTGATCAGTTGGGCTACTGAAGGTTTTCTCTTCAGTGAAAGTGACTGACTTCAGTTTAGTTCGAAATATTCTACACTTGGAGTACAATTAATTAAAGGAGCATTTTAAACATGTAATTAAGATTTTCCTTAATTCTTCATTCACCAGTTCCATGTGTTAAGTTGCCTGTGGAATGAAAAGTAAACATTCTGAAGTAGCTCTTAAATTTTGCAAACTTGGCAGGCTCTCTGGTTGTGCATGCAGAATAGAATAGTACAAATGTGTTGACCTCTGCACTTTGGTTCTTGCAGCAGTTCTCACAAAATTGTACCAGTTTGAGCAGTGAAACCTTCAGGATGACAGATTTATGTAGTGGGTGACAGTTGATAAACATAAGGGTTTGTCGAAGTGTGGTTCTGGTGGATTGAAATAATCTTAATTAAGACCACATTTGAAACCCAGGATTTTGTTTTGATGAATAGCTCTTCTTAGATTCTAATATCTTTATTCTAATATCTTCAAATTTGTGTTGGTCAGTCTTTTTTCACCTAAAGCCAGCAGGTCATTTTCAGTTTTCAACTGGTGGAATTCAATTTATTTAATGTGTTCAGGAGGTATGATTAGTAAGTTAGCACATGACATAAATGTTGGTGTTCTTAATGTGAGATAGGTAGTACAAGGATACTGCAGGATATAGATTTAATGGTAAGTTTGGGTGAGAATTAGCAGTTGGAATTTAATCCCAACAGGTATGAGTTGATGCACATGTTGGAGTAGAGCATGGGGAGTTAAAGAATGTGGATGAACGGAGAGACCCTGAAAATGGAAACATTGGTAGATGGGGTGGTTAAAGTATTGCATGTTTGCTTTAGGGCATAGAATATAGAAATGAAACTTTACGAGAAACTAGTTGGACCACATTTGGGATATTGTGTGGATTTCTTCTCATAGCACGATAAGAAGAATGTGCTTGTGCTGGAAGTTGCAGGGGATATTTGCTGAACCATTGCCTGGATTCGAAGATTTCAGTTACTGTGAGAGATTGGATAAGGTGGAGTTGTTTTCCTTGCAGCAACCATTAACAAGTGTAGATGGGATCAGTGGTCAGAATCTTTTTCCCATTGTGAGGGTATCAGTAATACAAGGCATAGGTTTAAGAAGAGAAAGAGATTTAAAGGAATTTGAGAGGGATCCATAAAGTGGTTAGTAAGTGGAATTCATATCAATAAGAGGTTGTTGAGTTCAAATTCAAGTATCTTTATTTGTCACTTTAAAACCATCCTGAAAAGCAGTGCCACAGTGGAAAAAAAAACAATGCTGCATTACATTAATTATCAAAAACTATCATTGGGCACAGTAAAACAGATTGCAATGTTGTTAAACTCTAGACACCATGAAACACCTCCAACTACATCATGCCATCTCCTCGACCACTGGCAACAAGCGACACTGAAGATCGGAGGCCACACTTCCACAATAGAGGCTTGGTCCCCATAGCCGTAGAGGCTGCAACAGAAGCTCTGTTCCCCCAGCAGTCAAGTCAATGCAGCCACGGGATAGAATCACTACATTTCAGAGACAATTAGACAGGGACTTAAAGACAGAAAAGGTGTGAGCTAATATGGGTAAATGGGATGAATGTAGATGGGCAAAAACATCTGTTTGGATATCGTGGGTTGAAGGGGTTCATTTTTGTGCTCTTCAACTTTGATTCTATGACGAGTTTTTTTTGAAAATTCAGAATTGAGGCTAAAGGTTATGAAACTTTAGTCGCAGGTCATGCAGCTTAAATGCTACAATACTTTTATTTGGAGAAATTGAAGCTTCTTTTGCACCTTGTTTTGAGTCTCTTATTAAGTTGTGGTCACGTGTGCTCTGCTGTACCTCTACTTGGGTGATGCACTGTGGTCAGTAAATTTTTTTTTGGCCCATTCTCCTAACCTCCAATCTTTATGTCATCAGCCAACCTGCTGATCCAATTCACCACATTATCATCCAGATCATTGATCCATACAACAAACAACAGTGGCCCCAACACAGATCCATGAGGCACACCACGAGTTACAGGCCTTCAATCTGAGAAGCATCCATCCACTACCACCCTCTGTTTTCTCCCCCACAGCCAATTTTGAATCCTATTTGCAACCTCTCCTCGGAATACCTAGTGTCATAACCTTTTGAATTCACCTCCAATGTCAAAACCTTGTCAAAGGTTTTACTAAAGTCCATTTAGAAAACATTCACAGCCTTTCCTTCATCTAATTTAATCTTGCAGAGATTTGACATAATGACAGATGATGCAGAGTAAATAATTGACAATGAATGTTTACACTAATTTTCAAAAGGATCAGTTCATTTTCTTTTCTATAGTCAAATTTGCTGGTAGTAAGTCTATATATTCCTTTTTTGTTGATATAATATTTTCGCATCTTTTTCGATTTATAAAAGTGAGTTGTATTGCATCATTAATACTTCACTAATTTCATTATTGATTTCCCAGAGGATCATTTCAGGCTTTATATTAAATCTGGTTTGAATTTATCATACTCAAGTGTATTTAAACCAATTATTTAACCCCCCCTCACTTCAATTTTGAGCTCAAAAGATCTGAAATGTAATGGTTAATAATAATTTTTGGACATTTGATTAGAATAACTATTTGGAACTGCTTAAATTACACATGGCTCACATGATTTGCAGTCATATAAATGAATTTAGTATTGGATTGTACAATTGGTCCTCATAAGCTACCTTCACTGTTCCTTTACTGACTGCAGACCACCTCTAACAACCCAGGTGGCTGGTGAACTCCCCCCCCCCCCCCCCACACTCCCCCCAGTCTATTGATTTTTTTTTTGCTTTGGTGGGAACATTTTTGAGAATTTAATTTTATCATCACATTTACAATTGAGTTTACATACAATGTGTTTAACATGGAAGATTTTTTTGGTGTGTCACCATGGACTGCCGAAAACAACCCCGTGGATCCCCAGTGGCCTGCCGAACAAGAGTTGAGCAATACTGAATTACAGTTACAGAAAATGTTGAGTACATTGATCAGATCAGGGAGCATTAGTGGGAATAGAAGGAGAATCAATATTTGAAACATTTGGAGACTTGTGCATTGGCAGACGCTGGAGCAATAAACAGACTTTTGGAGGAACTCGGCAGGTTGAAGAGAGTCGGTGGGAGCAAAAGAAAATGGTAATTGTTTTGGGCTGCAATCCTTCCAAATTTTCTGCCATCCCCTTTGAAACCAGTGGTGGCGGGTGTTTTAATGCTGCAGCAGGGCAAACCCATTTGGTATTTTAAAGAGTTTGTTACTCCCAACCCCTCCCATTGGACTACAGAGAAATCCCAGCAAGGCTGGACCCCAACCATGAAACTCTGGAATACTGTCGTGAAACCAAGTGATGGATTTGACCTTGCACAGCTGGGAAGCCCAGGCTGTTCTGGTTTAAAAAAAAAATGCTGGCAAAACTCAAAGTAATTCAATTTGATAAATTTTATTTCCTTTAATAAAGTTATTTTTGGCATTGTTGACTGTGCTCCGAGATGACAGTGTTCCCTCCCTTTATATTGGGTATAAAATTGAGATGCTTTCTGGCATAGTGGATGCTAAGGATATTTTAGCATTGTTTTGAAAAATTAGCCTGTCTTCTGCAGTATTAACCAAAATCACAATCATTAGTCATCACGTGGTAGTTTATGGGACTTTCCTGTACATGATTTTGTTGCATTTGTTACGTGACAGTAACTGCAGCTGTTTTCCCTTGTACGATAAATTAATTATTGGCATAAAGCACAAATATTCTTAAAATAATTTGTCTCTGGTGTTAAAAGGAGGTTTGCTGAAAATGGTCAGGCAGCATCCATCAAAAGAAGCAGTTACCAGTAATGTTTCAGATCAAAGACACTAACTGAACTAGGAAAGAGAGGAACAAAAATAGTTTGAAACTGCAGAGAGGGTCAGGGAGATATGACTAGGACTGAGGTGATGGACGAAGTCAATGTTGCAAAGGAGATAAATTATTGGATAGGTTAATGATAACAGTTAGTATACAAACAAAAAAAAAACCTTAATTGCAAGATGTGGACAGATGCAGAACCAAGAGCACAGAAAAGGAATGTGAAAACTGAGGGCTCTAGGGTGTGCCTAGTTTGTGACACCGAGCCCGTTCTGCTGTCCATTCTCTGCATGCCTTTATTCATGTGCTTGTGCCCTAACTAAATGCATCTTTCAATTTTAAGTTTCTTTCTTTGGGTTCTTCCTCACTGCACTCAGCTATCAAGTAGCTGACTTGTTTCACAGTTTGTCACCTTCCCACTCCCATGCAATTTAAAATTGGACGTTTCCAGGTTTTCTTCTCACTTCTTAACTGTATTGCTCTTTCCACAGATGCTGCCGAATCCTAGTATTTCTATCAAATTGTTTTCCTTTCACATTTCCAGCATCTGTTCTCTCAACAATAATGTTCAGTTTGATTGCTTGTGTCCAGGAAATGAATAAGTACTTTCATTTATTTTTTGAGTTTTATTTTTGATTTTTCCAAAAATATACATAATAAAATTTACAATATCACAAAATTGAAAAACAACAGTCCCTCCCCCCCATCCCTTCCATACATACAAATCTGCACATCATCAGAGCTTTCATTTAAATATATAGAATACAATTAGGGAAACCACATTTAAATATATACAATAGTTGCATTTATAGTCCTTTTTCTTTTTTATTACTGTATTTGGGGCCCCTTTGTGGTCCAGGTATGGCTGCATGATCTTTACAAAAGTGTCATATTTATTCTATAAATTGTGATTTTTTTTTTTCCATATGGCTGTTCATTTCTGCAGTCCATTGTATATAAGTAGAGGGGAGTTGGACTTTCAAGTGATCGCAATACATTTTTTTCTTTCAGCCAGTGCTATTTTTATAAATGAGAATTGATATTTATTCAAATTGTTGCTTATTTCCATAAAATTATTTCGTAGATATAGCTCTGGGTCACCTGCGAAGGCCACACCTGTTATCCTAGTTAATTTTTCTGTGCCAAAATGGCCTCACCTTCACACGTGACCACATAGCATGTGGAAAAAGTTACTGTCTTAGTCCCACATCTGAAACACATCTCTGATATTTCTGCTTTTGATCGATGTCATTTCTGTGGGATAATATACAAAAAATACTGAATGAATCCATATCTTGCATTTATAATTGATGTCATGCAGTCCTGACACTGACACCAGTCTGACCAGCACGTTTCTTAAATCACCATACCCAAGTCTGACTCCCATCTTTCCTATGACCTTTGTAATCCTGGTGTTACACTTTCACTCTGGAGAGAATAGTACATTTTTGTTACAAATTTATTACCCATCCAGATTGTTCTTTCAGTTTCATTAATTTCAGGTGGGGTTAACGTTGCTCCCCATCTTTCTCTTAAGAACAATCTAAGCTGGAGAAAACAATAAGGTCCCATTGGCTACTCTGTATTTGTGTTTTAATTGTTCATAGGACATAAGAGTTCCTTCCGTGTATTCATTAATTTCTGCTACGTTTTGATCATATGTAATGGTATCGGATTATTTTTTTTTCCTAGTGATTTGGCACCCCATTTATAGATACAATCCTTTGCTTCCCCCTCCTCCATTGAGTAGATTCCCATCTGAATCCGAGGTGGGGTTGTCTTCAATGAAGAAGGCTGCGAGAAATCTAGCCTGATCAGCGAGATAGCTTTTTTTTTAAATCTGGAAGTCTGTCCTTCCAGCCCATAGTCCCATGTCAGTTTTTCCAGTGGAATTCTTAGTACCTTATTATTCCATGGGAACTGTCTAATATGGTTGTTTAGTCACTTCAAGAAGTTTTTAAGGTAATGGAATAGGCAGCTATTGGAAAAAGGTACTGCAGTCTTGGCATCACTTTCATTTTGACACAATTAAGATAATTGTTAAGTGTCTCCATTTCTCTAGGTCCCTTTCTATCTTCCCAAGAAGAGGAATCTAATCTAGTTTGTAAAGATTTTTGTACGTTGTCGGTCACTATTCCAAGATATTTTATTCCCTCCGTCTTCCATTTAAATTTACTTCCTTTTTGGTATCTTTCGTATTCAAAATTTGTCAGTGGGATGTTCTTGCTTTTGCTCATATTTATTTTATAACCTGATATTCTTCCATATTTTTCTGGTGTTCCTTGTAATTTTTCCAAAGATTTAGCCAGGTCTGATAAGTATAGTAGCACATCATCAGCAAATAGCCTAATTTTGTGTTCTCCTTGTCCAACTTTGAAGCCCCTTTATATCCAAGTCCCCTCTTATCATCTATATCAGCAGTTCAATCGCTAGAATAAAAAGCGCTGGGGACAGGGGGCATCCCTGTCTACTTGATCTACTCAAGGGGAACCCTGTGACATCTGATTATTGGTTATAATTTTAGCTTGCGGTTTATGGTATAAAGTTTTTATCCAGTTTATTAATGTTCTGCCGATACCAAATATTTCCAGTGTTTTAAATAGAAAAGGACATTCCAAATGCTCAAATGCCTTTCCTGCATCTGGACACCGAAGTGGCTGATCTAAAGGAATCAGTTGTGGGTGTCCATTGAGCTGACAAGAACCTTCCTGAGCGATAATCATTTACTTTTCAAGCACCAAAGCCTGGTGAAATTCATAAATGTTAAATTCTGTGCATAATATAAGAATTGCCTGATACTGGTGAACTTGGAGGAATGAGAAGTGAATTTGGACTGTCAATCAAATAACTTTTCTGAACTTACACACATATTACAAACACGTGCGCTTAGAATTAGAAGGGAGTTAAGTTAATAATAAGTTAAAGTGTGATCTTGTTTTCATGTTTAAAGATAATTAAAAGCAACTTTTACGTAACTATTTGTCTTGGTGAATATCTATTGCTGCTGGGTTTTGGGGCCCTCTGGCCTCGTAACAGTATCAATTTTGGTAAATATTGTCCAAACCTATTAGCCAACGCTTTTGCTAGCATTGTATAATCAGCATTTAACAGGGATATTGTCCATATGACCAAATTTTTAATAGGTCTGTTTTTAAAATTTTTTAACACTGTAATAATCGTGGTTGAGAATGATTCCAGGAGGGTCTGTGTTTCTACTGCTTGGTCCAGAACATCTATTAAAAGGGGCATTAATGGTTCTTTAAATTGTCTGTAAATCTCAGGTGGAAATCCATCCTCCCTGCTGATTTATTAGCTTCTAGGGTCGCCATGGCTTTTTCAATTTCTTCCCTTTGTTACAGGCCCAGAGGACCCCAAATTCCAGCAGCAATAGAAATTCACCAAGATAAATGGTTACTTAAACAAAATTTGCTTTTAATTATCTTTAAACATGAAAACAGGATCACACTTAAAGTTCTCACTATTAGCTAACCTAACTTTTAACCCCCTTCTAATTCTAAGCACTCATGTATGTAATGTGTGTGTAAATTCAGAAAAGTTATTTGATTCACAGTCCAATCTCGCTTCTCACTCCTCCAAGTTCACCAGTATCAGGCAATTCTGATACTGTGCACAGAATTTAACATTTATGAATCTTCACCAGGTTTTGGTGCTTGAAAGGTAAATAGTTACCACTCAGGAAGGTTCTTGTTCGTTTTCAGAGAGAGATTTGTTGCTCGTTGGACACAAACTAATTCCTTATGATCAGCCACTTCCGTGTCTTGCCAAAGAATCTTGCCCCAATAGGGTTTTCCAGATGATAACCTCTTTCTTTCAGGTCACCACAGAGTTCCTTTATGTTTCCCTTATTTCAAATGAAACATTATACAGCCAGTCATCTCCTCTTGTATAGACCACAAAGGCTTTGAACAGGCTGAACTAAGAACTCACAAGCTGTCTTCAAAATTGGTTTTCAAACAAGCTTTTCAGCTTGTCCTGTTCTAGTCCCAACTGCTGCTGCTGAACTGTAGAACTGAATTCTCTTTCTCTCTCTCTCTCTCTCGTACCTGTGTGTGACCTAACTAAAAACCCCACAATCTATCTTCCAAAAACATATCTATATACAATGTCAAATATAACATAATCCATCACACCTTGTAAAGGGAGTGGTCTAGTTCTTTCCTTTCTCTCTCTTCTAGTTTTAGAAGTTCAGCATTCTTCAAAAATGCTTCAATTTCATTCTCTTCTAGTAATTCTGATTTGTATAATTTGGAGAAATATTGTCTAAAAATGTCATTGATTTCCATATGTTTATATAGTAGAGTGTGTTTGTCTCTGTTTTTATAGCATTTATCATTCTTGATGACTCCTCTGCTTTAATCTGCCAGGATAAAACTTTGTGTCCCTGTTTACCGAACTAATAGCATTGTTTAGTTTTTAATAGTTTTTCTGTCCTATATGTTTGTATTGTATTATATCTTAGCTTTCTTATTCTCCAGTAATCTGTATTCTTCTTGCAGTCATATTCTTTGATATTTTTTCTAATTCTATAGATATCTTTCTCTATTTACTTCTGCCATCTATTTTTTCGAGATTTTTTGAATAGGATACTTGTCTCCTCAATGCGCTTTGAGTGTGTCCCATATCCAAAGTAAAAAATTATTGTTAGTAGATGGCTGATTTGTTTCATAAAATATTTCTATCTCTCTTTATAAATTCGCAGGTCTTCTTTTAAATAGCATGGTATTAAGACGCCACCTGTATTAATTTTATTGATTTTCCATTATTGCAATAGTTGTTAGTGGTGAGTGGTCTGATAGAAGCCTCCTAAAGTATTCTATTTTTAATCACTCTATTTCTTAACTGGGCAGACATTAAAAATAAGTTGATCCTTGTATGTGAATCGTGCACTCTTGAGTAAAAGGAGTAGTCTCTCTATGTGGGATTTAATTGTCTCCATATATCTATAAGATTTAGATCCTTCACATACAAAATGGTGCTTTTTGTTGCTTTCGTCCTCATTACTGTTCTTGCAGATTTATCTAGCATTGGATAGAAGCAAAAATTAAAATCTCCACCAACCAATATATTTTGTCTTTTTGTTCTTTTTAAGAAGATATCCTTCATAGAGGCTTCATTGTCATAATTGGGAGCATAAATATTTATAAATGTCCATGCTTCTCCATAAATTTTACTATGTGCCATTACATACTTTCTGCCTTGATCAATCAAAGTGTCTTCTATTAACACTGGTGTATTTTTATTAAAATCACTACCCCTCATCTTTGAACCAAAGATAGATGATATTATTTGTCGTTCCCATCCACTTTATTTTATCATGTTCCAATTTGGTAAGATGTGTTTCCTGCAAAAAAAATTAAATCTACTTTTAGATATAACCACATAACCATTAACAGAGCGGAAACAGGCCATGTTGGCCTTTCGAGTCCGCAGCGGTTCACTGATTTTGTGCGCCCTCTTTAGGCATTGGTCCCGGAAGATCTTCATAAATTTGCAGATGCTTTTCCTCTGAATCTATACAAGGCAGGTGTAACAGTTCTAGAATCCAAACAACCCCTCAATGAACATTTTGCTCAATTTACTGAACCTGGTGAGAAACTTCAGCATTACTTGATTATTTTTCTCCTTTCCCTAAATGAGCTCCTTTCTAGTAACTTTAAGGAACTGAGGTATGCCAAGACCTTTTTCCTCTTCACTGCCCCGTTTATCCTGTTAATATTGAACTTTAATGTTTTATCCATATCATTTTTCAAACAAATATTGTTTAATAATAAAATCTTTCCAATTAAAAAAAAATTGTAGCAGTTCCCTTTGTAAGAGGCAGTTCCCTTTGTAAGAATCACATTCCTAGCTCTGACAGTGACGTTAACAATAGTACCTGGAAGCCCACAAAAAACCCTGGGGAATCTTCCAAAGAAGAAGAACCCCTCCCTTTAGCGCTATCTTTTAAAACTGCACCTCTTCTTGGACCATTTTCCCCCTTAAATCAGGAAGCACTTCCATTTATGTCACTGACTGAAATTGCTTTAGAAGTGCAGTTATTTAAAAAATTTATTCAGGGAATATGGGGTTTGCAGGATGAGCCAGTATTTAATTGCCCATGAAAGAAATTTGCTCACTTGTGTAATTCTTTATATTCTTGTGTTAGTGCTCCAGATAAGTACTCATAAATGTTGAG
This sequence comes from Narcine bancroftii, assembly GCF_036971445.1. NCBI lineage: Eukaryota > Metazoa > Chordata > Chondrichthyes > Torpediniformes > Narcinidae > Narcine > Narcine bancroftii. Next base: position 9,474,708 of record NC_091474.1, on the reverse strand, counting down.
GTTCATCTGCACTGGTTAATTTAATTACTACATTTAAAGGTACAAAGCTCACTGATTATCAACTTGTGTTTCTTTAGGTGTGGATGTCACTGAACCAAGTAGTTCAGATAGTCGGGGAGACAGATCTGATTTCTGTCAAAATCCAGAAGAACCACTAGTTGGTGTAGAAACAAATTACCTTTCTCAGTTTGTTGCCTCCGTGAAAGAAGAACAGCAGGCATCGACAGTGGCCAACCTGAGAGCTGCACTTCTGAGCAAGCACAGCTTCTTGTCTGTCAAGTCTGACCATCCAGGAGAAGATAATCCTATTATATTCGAGTACTTACCTAAAGGTACACAATTTTTCTATAATGTACATGGTAAATTGCATAAAACATTTTGTATGGGATCAAAATGAACCAATTTTAAAAAGCTGCCTATAGCACATCAATCAAAATTTGCTTTGTCTTCACTGGGAAACATCCCATTGGTTGCTGTTGTAACTGAAGTGAGAGATTAAACAAGAAATTATTCCCCAGATATGTTGAATTGATAAAATTCCCATTCATCTTGCAGCACAAAATGCTCCCTTTCCTCCAACCCCTTCATGAGATAACACTCCAGATGTTAATGAATAACCTTCAGTGATGGTTCAGAGAGTTGTCTTCATGATGGTTCCTTTTTTTGTTGCCTCCTCGTATTTTTATTTTAAATGAACTACCTTGCATTTTTCTGCCAGATATAATTGTTGCAATAGAACCCTTTGAAATTTAAGTAGATTAATTCAGTTATCCACATTTTGTACTTTATACTTTCCATCAATTAATGGTTTTCCATATTGTTCATCTTCCATTTATTGATAAAATACAGCCTCTCCCCTACTTACAACCTGTGCGCCTTATGACCATCTGTACATGCGTCCGGAAAAAAAGGTATAATTTTTTTTAAAAAGAAAAAATATTTGTAAACACAAAAATTACACGTAGTCATATGTCCACCATTACTAACGGCTGTGTGCATACGATAGTGACTATCAGACGATATCCCGGCATTGTGTATCACAGCATCTCTCAGTTCTGAGGATAAAAGAATGCTGCACAAGTACAGCAGACTGTCAGGAGAGCGTGGGGGAGGGGGATCAGTTTGGGGGCTGATAGGCTGGGAATGAGTAATGCCATGCTAACATACATCTGACTTGCATCCATTTCAAGATCCAACTGGTCGGTGAGAATGAAACGCGGACATATGTCGGGGAATGCTGTAATACAAAAAGGAAGTTTTGGAAATACATTGTACAATTAATGAAATATAATGAATATCATATGATTAAAGATTTAACAAAAATAGATGAAATAACTTTTTGAACTACTTTGAGCTTTATTTCTCTCCTTAGCAGATGAATAAAAGTCATTTTTTTGTTTTTAGTCAGTACACAAATGAATCAAATTGCAAGTTTTAAAATTTAATTTAATTTGGAGATGTCACACGGTAATAGGCACTGCCGGCCCATTCTCCCCAAATACGCCCCTGTGGCCAATTAACCTTCTAACCCTGTATGTCTTGTGCATGGAACAAAGCAGATGTTGGCAAAGTCAATTGTGAAAACACATGAATTATTAGTGTTTATAATTATAAGCAAGTATGATTAAATATTTAGTCACAGAGAAGGGGAATTTTGCCATTTACCCTGAATCGTGCAGCTATGTGGATTCATTTTTGCTTAAAACGTGGCCCATGGAGCCAACACCCTTCAGCCATGTGAAGATATTGATTCACGATCAATGATTAGTTGAAAGGATTAATTCCTGGAGAATAAGCTGCTGTGTGGAGAGTGACAGAGTTAAGTGATACTTTGGGGGTATTACTGCTCAGTGACCTCCCTAAGTGGAATGACTTTTTGAAAAGCCAGCTTCATTTGAGAGATGCTTGAAATTTTGAATTATGTTAGAGAGTGAGTTAGTCTGGTGGGAAGAAGTTTTGAGAATAATTGATGTCTGTATTAGCTAAGTGGTTTTGCAACTGAATTTTATTAAAAAAAAGAATTTTAAGCCCTCCCGACTCTATTCAAAGATCAGAGGGTTTCTGTGCTGTTGAAAATTCTTTTACCTGAAACATTAAACTAAGAACAATTGGTCCATGATCTTTGGGAAGGAAGGAAGGAATGAATAAATAGTTTGATTCCAGAAAATGTGTGAATTGGGTCAAGACAGGCCAATCTGAAGAAAAAGCCCAATTTTCCAGATCACCTGAAAATGCATCTGTTTTAGATGATGGTCGAGAATTGTTTTTATGAAGCCCTTGGTTAAGTGCATGGTTAATACACTAATTAGTGCAGGAGACTGATCAAATATAGGAATAAGCCTAGCTGAGGTTCATCTCCGAGTCTCCTAAGAAGAAAAGATGGGATCAGAAACGGGTCGTCAATGAGTGTGGCTCTTAACCTTGAGCAGGCAGAGCTGGCACTGTCTGTAAGGAGTTTGTACATTCTCCCCGTGTCAATGTGGGTTTCCCCCTGGGGCTCTGGTTCCCTCCCACCATTCAAAACGTACAAGGGGTGTAGATTAAACAGGTGTAGATTGTACGGCACGGACTTGTGAGCTGAAATGGCCTGTTAAATAAAAATTCTAAATAAAAATTCCTCTCACTACCCAAAAACATATGGGGCTTGTAGGTTAATTAGTGTATATGGGCAGAATGGCCTATTACTGTACTGTATCGCTATTTTTAAACAAAGGCACAGTCAAAAATGGTCATTCCCATTGATTTAAATGGACTATTAGTATCTCATATTTGGGAATCAATTGAAGAAGATAAATTTTAAGAGAGGAGCAATATGACTAACAGAAATGCCTTGGAGGACATAACAATGGTACTTGACCAGTAATGTAATGCCAGAAAAAAAGTTGTAGATGAAGTTTAGAATTGTTATTTGACCTATTTTGGAGGTAATTGGTGAGATGCCCTATATAAGACTGTTTTGTACTGGTTTTTGGATGGAGTGGAACTTCTGTGGCATGTGAAACTAGATGTGTGTGGCCTCCTTGCAGAGATAATATTCAGTTGTGAATTTGAATTGCAGCAAACTATTTATTAATAGTGTATTGCATAATTTAAATGTTAAACTGGAATCATGGATCTGGGATCAGTAAACCTGACGTACTTTTTAAATTGGAAAAGTAAATGTCATTAAAAACATTTACAGTGCTGTTTTATTAAAGTCAGCAAATCTATTGTTAAATGACATTTGATTCAAATGAATGATTCATGCTCGTGCCTTGCATTTTAAAAATCAATTCTGCATGAATGGAAAAGGAATAAGTCATGAAATGAAGGCAATACTTTTGTTGGAAGTCTACTTGAAAGAAGTTTGCACCAATTATTGTTTTTTTTAAAAAATATTGCAATGTACAAGTCAGTCATCCTTAAAATGAGCATCCTGTACAATGGAAGTATCCTGAGCAGTATTGCATGCAGCAGATGAGGTAATATCAACCTTGTTAAGCTCATCATTGATGTTTCTGGTGAGTTGGCTGCATACAGGCACTCATGATATTGGGATTAATTTGATGTGCGATATATACCACATTATCAGTTTTCATATTGAATTTAGCAAGACAAACTCAGTTGTTTGCATTTACCGATAGGTATTGTACTGGCAGAGTAGTTTGTATTCCAGGAGACTAAGTTGAGAAGGATGGGAGATGCGGTTGATGAATGGAAATTGAAATTTAAAGTGGTGAAATGTAAGCTTTTGTTACTATACCATTTTAAATAGCATTAAATAAATACATTTTTTCCAGCCGGAAACAAGTTGTTTTCACAGAGGCAAGAAACATTTTTGCCTTAATTTTTTTAGAAGGGATATTCTATATATGATATTTTAATACACTAAAAGCTTTGTAGTTTTAACACTGGTTAACTCACTATTTGGGTTTCGTTGGCATTGATGGCACAAACAGTCCACTTTGTTAATTGCTTAATAATTTGTAATTTATTAAAAAAAATGGAACCTGCTCAAGATTTGCTTTGTTGAAGTGATTAAACAATTGGCCCACAGTGGTCTTGGTTTACATCATGTTCATACCTTGTTCTGCATCAGGGATGGGTGAAGAAGAATCAATAAAGATTAAAAACATCTTTCATTGGGGATTGCTTTCATTAAAACCAGAAAAGACCGAAAGCAAAATCAGGTCAGGCAGAAGTCTCTGGAAAGAGAAACTGGTAACATTTCAGAACAAGATCCCTTTGTCAGTGTGGCAGAGTTGCCCATGTGATTCAGGTGATGAAGTAATCAGGTTGAAAGATTAAGAAGGGCAGTTGAGAAAATGCAAATAAAATAATCTAAACATTGCAGATAGAGATGCGTAGAGAATTAGACCATAAAAGTGAGCTAAACCTGTTTACTACAAGTTTCTTAATTTGTTCTAGAAGAAATATCATTGGAAATAACTCCTCAGCCAATTCAACTGAAGAATTGGGGCTTGCTGCTGAATGCAAACAAAAGCAATGAAGGGAAGCCAAATCATTCATTTTAAATTTAAATCAATGTCTCTATTAAACAAGTTAAATGCTGAAGTCTTTACCATCAAAATTTTTCATCTTCGCTTTCTGGATTAAAATTTTGTGCAAGGAATTAGTGATTTTTATAGTAGATTTCTTGAAAGTAACACTGCAGACAATGAAATGATTGTTGTAATCAATTAGCTTGATTGAATGGATGTTCATGTGTTGCAAATACAGGGACATAATCTTTTATCTGAAACCCAGACACTTTAGAATTTGGAATTTTTCGGATAATATAATTGGGAGTACGTTAAGTAATTGTACTGATTTCAGATTCGCACAAAACAGACACTCCAACTTAAAGGGACTTTGGACGAGGGGGGTGGCAGAGGCGGCCGGTGCAGGACGGTGGCCAGGCTGGACAGGGATAGGGTGGTGTGGTAAATGAAGTGAGATGAAGATAGACCATAAAATTATGAGTGTACCGTTTATTTTTAAGTAAAACATATAGTACTCAAACTATGCTAAACACTTGGAGATATGGTGATCATGTGGCCATTGTTTTTAGGTTGGAGTCTTATAAAGACTTCTTCAGGTGTTATTGGGCTCCTGAGCAGGAGTGGGGTCCAGCAATAGTTGGTTGGGAGGTGTTGGGGATTGGTGGACTTCTGCATCAAAGAAGTCACCTTGGTCATCTGGGCAGGAGCGGGGAGCTCAGGCTCCTGGCTTGTCTGACTGTTAGGAGCACTGAGATGTTGGATGGGCGTGGGTCGTGTTGGGTCATATTTGGTGCTAAATGCGAGCTTTGGTATGCAGATGACATCCATGAAAAAATGTTCAGGTTTCGGTTTTCAGAATTTCAGATAAAAGGATATGTACATGTATTTCAAATCATTACTTTTAAAATTTGCTTTAAATGTTTTTGTTTACGAAAAGCTTTAAGAGGGCAGTCATGCATAAATTAAAACATGTACACTATATTTTTATTATATTTTTAATTTTCATAAAAAACATGGAAAAAATACAAATATACAAAAAATTAGATTCTTAAAAAGCATATTAGGCCTAGAAATAGCCCCTTTGTACCTTAAAAAAAACAGTGGACAGAGGGGGAAAAAAAGGAAAAGGGGAAGAGGTGGCATCAACATTAAATGTAATAAAAAAGTAAAAATATTAAATTTCTAATAAGAGATGAAAATTAAAATATTTAATAAATAGACTATGCTATCTAGGCATTCCAATAAGGCTGTCAAATATCTATGAACATGTTATATTTATTTCTAAGATTATGTAATTTTCTACAGGAGTATACAACTTTGCATTTCCATATTCCAGTGACTAATATGTAAAAGGGAATCAGATTTCCATGTTACCACTATACATTTCGTGGCTATTGCCCAAGTGATTTTAAATAAATAAATAAATAAATAGATTTTTAGATAGATAGATATGGATTTACTTTTGGGGAAGTTAACATTCATGACAGTCAAATTCCCAAAAAGGAACAATTGCGAATCAAGAGGGAAGTCCACCCTCATAATTTTAATTAAATATTTCCCACAAATTTATCCAAAAATTCTTAACTTTATGCATAACTGTGGTGGTACACCACTGGCCTACTGCAGGGGGCAACCTCTGTACCTGCAGAAGAGCATGGGGACAAGACAACACCTGGCCGGCTGTCAATCAGCTGACCTGAATGGACCAAGCCCCACCTGGTCAGGTGTCAATCACCCTCCGGGATATAAGCCTAAGCCGGCCCTTCGAAGTCACTCTCAGAGCTCAGCAGCAGCATACTCTCACAGCTGGCTCTGTGGAGTTTTACGTCAAATAAATTGGGGAGCGCTGTCGTTCAGAAGCAAACACACAAAACCAAAAGACCGTACAACAGACTTTATTCGACGTAAAGCTCCACAGAGCCAGGTGTGAGAGTGACTTCGAAGGGCCAGCTCAGGCTTCTATACCGGAGGGTGATTGACACTCAACCGGGTGTAGTCTTGTTCCCATGCTCTTCTGCAGGTACAGAAGTTGCCCCCTGCAGTAGGGCAATGGTGTACCAGCACAATAACTAGGTAGAATGTATAAAAGTACCAATATCTATGCCACACCTCAAACACATATTTGGGATTTCCAATTCACCATTAAGTTACTTTTGAGGTGTGAGATATAGTTGATGTAAAATAAAATTGACATGTATTATTATATTCCTTAAATTAATGAGGTGTCATACTAACTAAGCATAAATTTGACCAGCATTGTTGATCAATTACAATGTCCAAATCTGATTCTCATCTTTCCTAAGATCTATGGGCTTTGGTGCTAGAGCAGGAAATGCATAGTCGAAATAAATTTAGTTGCATTCCCCATTCGAACTGGAACCTCTGTGTCTCTGCACATTGGTTGGGCCCAATGATGGCCTCAACTTATTCCTTAAAAAATGGTAATTGGAGATATCAGAAGAATATTCTATTAGTCAAATTATATTTTTAGTTTCTCAAAAGACATGAATTGCCTGATTGTAACAATCCTCAATACACCTGATACTATTGACATGTACACTATATTGACTAAAAATGTCAAACCATGATATTAGAAGTATATCTTTGGTTGTAGAAGTTGAATGCAGGATATAAGGGCCTATGTGCTATTGAGTCCATTCCAGCTACTGAAATTCAGTTCCATTTTAATTAGTGGAACTTAATATGAGAAGTTGGGGTCATTGTGCTGTACAGCAAAATGCATTATCAGATTATGCAACAGCATGTCAAATTTCATCTGGAATATATGATCACATTATTGTTAGCTGCTCAGATCAGTTTCTTACACTTGGCATTTCCCTAAAATTGGCCAACAGTCTTTCTATAATTCCTATATTTTGTTTGGAATGCCAAACTGTTAAGTGTTCAACATGTGCATGTCTTGGGCTTTAAGATTAATTGTTCTGCTCATACACAGCTTTTGGTAGTTAGCAGTTCTAAAACTGATTTAGTTCAAATCTTCTGAATTTTACCACAGTGAAGTAGCTATATTCAGTTAGTCTTTTATTCATTATGCATTGCAAATAATGGCTATTTTGATCTGTACTCGGTTATAATGTTCTGTCTTCAATTGGAAAAATTGGATCTTAAAAAAGATTTGTTTCTGTGCAAGAGTTTCAAGATTCTAATTTTATTGTTCACATCTTTATGGTCACAAATTTTGACCAACAGAGTAGCAGCTGGTCAAACTGCAGAGTTGAGTATTGTATTTTGGATTCAGTGATGTTTGTGTATTTTCCATTAGTGTTCTGAAATGATTTTTTTTTAAATTGTTTGTGCTATCATTTAATCATTCATTGTAAATTATTTGTGTAGGTAGTTCAGATGACATCTGACCATGGTTGTACATAGTTGATGGTACATTGTTTCAATAAAAGTTGCTTCAATCATAAATTGATGTACCTCTTGTGATTTACTTCATAAGAAGATAACGAAGTATCACGTGCACTTTGACTTCATGTGCTACATTGCAAGTACCAATATGTGTTTTTTAACAGAGACAACAATTTAGTATTTCAAAAAAGAAAACTTTGCCATGATTACTTTAAGATTAATACTTTTGTGAAGCTTTGAGTAATTCCTCTCACACAATGGGATCTCCCTTCCACTTTCTCACTGGCAGAAGAGAAATGCAACAGCACTGTACTTGTGCATACCTTTTTTTTTGCCGAAAGCCAAGTGGTGCTAGTTTACGTGGGTGAGACTCGTTTCCTGTATTCCTCAGGGCCTGGAAATAACTTGAATCATTCAGAAGATGCACATGATTACCAACCAAGAGATTTGTCTCCACTGACTTCCCAGTTTCCAGAACCAAGTCCTCCTAGGAATTTGCCTTGTGAAGAAACTTTACTTGAACAAATCTCGCACAAACAGGCTGATACCCCAGTGCAGGTAAGAATCAAAACCATTATTTCAACAGTTACAATGAGAAAGTAATCTGGATCTTAGATTGTTGAACCTCAAGTGGGTGAGAGCTGATAATTTGAATGCAAATTAAGCTTTCCTAAACTTAATGCCCTGTGGAAATGAAATAGCAATAAAACTGCAGTTCATTTAAAATTGCAAATTTTTGTTTGCACTTTGTATATTTTATATTTGTTTTCACACAGTTCATTATTAACTTGTGTTTTGTTACAATTGCAGATCAAGGTACATACTGAGGGAATCCTGCCACTGTCAAAATCCAACACAAATCACTATTCAGGTACAGTCAGCATTGTTTCAAACTAACACAATTTTTTTTTAACATGCTAACTTAGCTGAAATCTAATAATATTTCCTTTTCCAAGGCCTTGACATCAAGAATGAAGTGGATTCCTTGAAGGATGAAGAGGCAGAAATGGGGACTGGGTTCATTTCAAAGAACTCTGATGACACATTGCCAGCCACAAGCTGGCATCAAGAAGAGCTTGCTTGTAGATTCTGCAGAATGAAATTTAGTAATCCAGAAAGGCATATAGAACATGAATATCGACATGCATTAATTATGTTACCAGTTGAAGCTTCTGAATACATGAAGCCAACCTTCACAGCAACAGGCTTTCATGTGTTTCCTGGGCAAGCTTTTCGGTATCAGTGCTCAAGGTGTCCTGCCAGTTTCACCTTGAAATCAAATGCAGAACGTCATGAGAAGACTATACACTATAAACGTAAAAATTTGCAGTGTTCATTTTGTCTGAAATCTTTTCGTGACAGAACTGATTTAAATCGTCATGTAGCATCAGTACATTCATGTGAGCGTGCTTTTGTGTGTAGTAATTGTGGAAAGAGTTTTGGTATACAGAAAAACCTAATAAATCACATGAGAATTTGTTGTCAGGGGAGTACTCAAGAAAGAACTGAGCTTTCGGACCACCCTTTTGGTAGCCATGACCTTAACATTGAGGAGGATGATTGTCAAAATGGTGCACCAACACTTGATTCCACTCAACATCTCTCTGCTTTGCAACCCAGTGAAACTGATTTATCAGAATAATTTTATGTATATAAAAAAAATACAGATATTGCTTGTTTTCTCTTTTTTCTTTTGTGAACACCAGAACAAATATTTGGCATTCATATTGAGTACTTTTTGCACTTCATCAGGCATTTTCAAATCTTCATAAAAATTCTTTTCCTACTGTAGTATGTCTTTGCACAGGAGGCATACCGACTTTGCAGGACAAAGTTATACTTTTAGAATGCACTTTTATATGAAGTGTCATGAATATAAATGGATGAAAATGTTGTATTTTGAGCAAGTTCTCTATACATTTTACTGGCTTTTTGTTGTCCATCACCTAATCTCAAGGAGCTCCATTCTTTACACCTATTTTTGTTTGTCTACTTTTCCAATCATGTTTAGATTTTCCTGACTTGAAATTTTAGATTGAACTGTTTCTCAGATCTTTTTTCTCTTTATTTGAGGCTATCTCAGAAACAAGCAAAAAAAATTACAACATACACAAGACGCTTTGATAAATTTATAATTCCAGTGGGTGTATTCTGTTTCTGAACATGACTAAATGTACATTTGTTGTATTTATCCCCGCAACTAGGAATTAGATTTTTAACTAAGCTTTTTAAATGCTGCAAAAGTTCAGTATTAGTTTTTATTTTCTCTTTAGAAAGTGAAATGTGTGTTGCATTTAATCATACCACCAACATGGAGAAACATTCTGATAACACAGCAAAAGATCAGATTGTTTTTATTTCACTGGTAAAGAGTATTCTTGTGGCACAAAAATGGAGTCTAATTTCAAATTCCTTACATTCATGGTCAAAAAAACAATCTTTCCCCAATCACAATTTTCAGTTGTGTGAATTGAATGTGCCAATGTTCCATCTGTAGTCATTTTTCATCTTCTAACGTTCATGGTGGAATTTTATGTAAATGATTTTGAACTAGTCTGCAATCCTGTTTTGAGCTGCAATCAGCTTGAAAAGTTTAACCTTGTTGTGAATTTTATTATTACACTAGTTATTATGTAGTTAACTTTACCTCTGACCATCTGAGTTGAAGATTACGTCTTTTTACTGCTTGATAGATTCACAGCAAGTGCAACAGAAAATTATCTAGGTATTGATGAAGCATATTAGAATTTGTATAGCCTCTCTTTACTTTTTTTGTAGAAATTTAAAAAAAACTATACTTGCAGACTAATGTTTATGGTTCATGCCATTTTATATCAATTAATTCAATAAATTTTTGATAGCACTGAAATGGTGTGACTTGCTGTTTATCTTTTCCAATCATGTTTAGATTTTCCTGAAGTGGCATTTTCAAGACATGGATGCATACCATGGCTGCAAAAGAAAAATAGTGTAATTACTAATGCTATTTACCATAAATTGTATTGTATATGCAGTTCATTGATACAGTTTGAGTTTTAGGAATTTGAATTGGAAGAGTTTAATTTGAAAGGCCAAAGATGAGGAAGATGGATAGATCTTGCAGTGTGGAGCCAATTTTTAGATCGTGTAAATTTAAGCATTTTATTTTTTTTCCTATTTACCATCTCTCAAGAGTTCCAGAATGCTTGATATTATACTGTAATCATAGTAATATTCTTGAGTGAATTTAGGAAGACATTTGAATTATTCGTAAATAGCTTCTGGACAGTACTAATGATTCCGCTTTCAAATACATTGCTTTAGGACATCCTAAGAAATGGACACTAATTACTTTTTTTCTTATCCTTTCCTAAATTTAATCATGATATTTTAGCAAATTCTTGCTTTTTGTCTGTTGGATGTTTTGCATGAAGTGCTGTGCCAAAAATGTTAGTTATCGACTGCAAATTTTCTAAGATGAGCAATATACTATGAATAATAAAGGTTATGCACTACATTTACTATCTAAAGTCTAAATATTATTTACCCTATATTATGGTGTATTGCTTGAGTCACGAAACTCTTTATACTAAAAAAAATTAAAAAATAGTTTTGATGGGGGTGGGGGGAGATGATGTCATCTTATATGCAGGTATTCTTTTGAGACCTTAAAAACAGCTCAAAAACTGCACCATGCTAATTCAGTGTATAAGTTGACTGTTGAAAAACCGATACAACAACAGACTTTTATTGAAAACAACAACACATTTGGAACCCTTCATAATCCTCTGAGGTAAAGATCACGACAAGCACATCCAAACTCTTACTCTTTATACAGTCATCATACAGGTCCCAGTCTGTATCTGATGAGGCGGCTTCAGCTTCGTCGTTAGTGTCCCACAATATATGATCTTCTGTGCCATCAATTGCACACTTTTTTAAAACCATTTTATTGCAGTCTCTATTTTAACTTTGTCCCATGCCTCGAGCACAAATTCATGCAGCACGCATTGCTCCACCTTTTGCGAACGATTATTCTGAACTCGGCATCCATGTATTCCATTCCTCACACATACGGTCTTTGAATGGCTTGCTCACGCAAACATTGAGAGGTTGCAATATAGATGTCAAACCACCCAGGTTAACTGCTGTGTAAGTATTATGTAGTGCTAATCTACTTTTATTGTTCTCAGTTAAGTGGCTATGAAACCTATCCCAGACCGGCAAACTCCATTCTTTGCGTAAACCACCTGGCTGCCTGTTCCACATATTTTCTATCCCTAGTTTTACACTATTTTCATCCACCCATCCATCCTTTTACTTGAAAATGTACATAAATACCAACGGGGAATAGTTTTGGTTTAATTTTGCGTTTGAAGATTACCACAGGTCTTAATTTCATCCCATCGACCATGCACGGTAACACCAGGGTAAACCTGGTCCTTTCGTTGCCTGTACTTCTGGTTTGCGCAGTTTTCACACCTTTCCATCCCACTGTTCTATTACCTATCATGTCAAAATTCATGGGGGTTTCAGATATTTCAGATATTTGCCAATGCAAACTTGTGTTTCTGTTGGTTACGCATAATAAACCGGTGAAAACGTACAACTTTATGATCAAGATGTTTTGGTAGTTTTGAGCAAGTTTTGTTTTTTGTTGTAATACCAGATTTTTTCTATTCATGAAATGGTTGCACCAGCCGACTGTAGCCTCAAAATCATCACTGAGGCCTGGGTGTGACTTGGCCCACTGCGGTGCAAATGTTCTTATTTCATGTGAATCTGTAGCAATCTTGCCTCTGTTCACATATCCATTCTGCAACATGATTTTTCAACTCTGGCCAACAAGTAATTCCTCTTCATCAAACATTGCCTTTTTGGTATTTTTGTTAAAGTCTTCTTTTTTCCTCCAATCTCTTACCAACTTCTCATATACAGGTACACGATCCTTTATTCAGACATCTAAAATCCGGAAAGCTCCAAAATCCGGCAGGTGGGGACCGTGGTTGGGGGAGGCGGCCAGGGGACCGGCAGTTGGGGGAGGCGGTCGGGGGACTTGAAGGAGGTGAGGGCGGATACGGCAGCACATTTCAGGTGGGCTTTCCGAAATTCGGAAAAATGTGAAATTCGGAACACACTGCCCCCAAGGGTTCCGGATAAAAGATTGTGTACCTGTATATCAAATGTTCTTGCAGCGCGCAGTTGTTGGTTTTCTTGGCCATTTCCATCACTTTTACTTTAAAACTCACTTCATACTTTTGTTGTTTTGATGGAGCCTCCATGATAGCAATCACCTCCAGCCCACACCCAGCAGATCAATCATTGCGATTTTTGGTGGTCGACTTGTATGCTGACAAATGCCCAACTTCTCGGACATTGTGATTTTTGGGGGGGGGGGGGGCAGGTTGACGTATGCTGAAGTATATGGTAGATTATTTATGCCATTTAAAAGGATTTCATGTTCTAGATGATGTAAGGCAGATGCCTATAGTAATTATTTACAGTCCTTCAGATCATGCATTATTCTCAAACTTTTGCTTGTTTCTCATTCATTGTCTTTATCTTGCATATAATTCACAATTTGCAGAAAGAGTGAATACATTTTGAATCAGTTTGCCAGAACTTTGATATTTGCAAAATGTACTAATGAAAGCATAGATTAGCATTTTATCCACTAAACACCATTAAGATAATTGAATTCAAAAGGATTGATGTTATCTATGTAAAGTTATTTGATCCTTTGCTATTAAATTAACATGGCATGATCTATCCTTGCATCAGGTGGGGGGGAGAAAAGATGCCTTTTGCATAAGAAATTATAAAGTCCAACGTGATGAGTTTGGTGGGAATCAACTTTGCACTCCACCTGTTACTGACCTTTAGGCAGAATACTTTCCTTCACTAATACTCTGCTTTCTTCTTACAAGCCACTTTTTTTTTATCCATACAGCTAATTTTCCACTCATCTCATGACTTTTTGGATGAGTCTCCTGTGGGGGACCTTGTCAAATGATTTGCTAAAATCCATGTAGACCATATCTACCACCCTACCCTCATCAATTTCTTTTACCTCCTCAAAAAAAAACTCATTTAGACGAGGCACAATCTTCTCTTCACAAAGCCTTGATGACTACCCTTTCCTCTCCATTAGTTTACACATCACTCACCGGTCTGTAATTCCCAGGATTCTCTCTATGACCTTTTTTAAACAAGGGGACTACATTTGCCATTCTCCAATCCTTCAGCAATATTATACCAATAATGTTGGCACAACCAAACAGAATTCAATGACATAAACATTGAGAAAAGAAACTTCAAATCCAAGTGATCTTGGACATAATTATATTTTAGTCTATTATATAGGTTTGATTCAATTTGCCAAATTCAGGACTCAGCTATTAATGCAAGCTGATGACCTTGATGTTATACTGCAATCATCTAAATAATATTTTTGAGTGAATCTAGAAAGAAATTTGAATTATTTGTAAACAGGTTTTGGAGTTAGGAAGAAATCAACCAAATGGTACTAAATTATTCCTTAATTTTTTTTTGGTTTGGGAAGGTCTCCCAAATTTTTCTTTCCTGAGCAATCAAATAAATAGACAGTAAAGGTGACAGAAGAGGCTTGGATGAGTGGACAGTCAATCAGCACCTTTTTCCTGGGGGTGACAATAGCAAATACCAGAGGACATTAATTAAGGGGAATGGAGGAAAGTTCAGGGGAGATGTGTGAGGTATTATTTTCACTCAACAGTGGTAGGTGCTTCAAATGTGGTGGTGGAGGCTGGTTCATTTGGAATAGTCAAGACTCTTGGATATGCACAGGAATGTAAGAAAAAATGGATATGGGTGTGGGATATGGAAAAATAAGATTGTAGTGGAGTAATTTCCATAGGTTGGCACATCATGGGTGGAAGGGTCTGTTGTACGCTGTTACACTGATGTACTGTTCTATGTAATTTATGACAGAAGAGATTAGTGTACACCAGCACAATATTTTTTTTTAATATTGATCTTTTTAACTTTTTTTAACTAGCAGGCTGGTTAAAAATGTTTTTAACATTTTTAAAAACCTGTTCAGTAACAAGAGCAAAACTATATGGTTTGCCATTTGACACAAAATATTGAATAAATAGATATATTAATTTTTTATTACTTTAGTCTGGTACATGTATTAAATAATTTGGTGTTCATTTAAAGAAGTTTGTTCATGTAAGGTTTAATGTAAATAAAACAAAAGCCTGAACTTCATTCTAATAATTAGAGTTGTATTGAGATCTGAGTGTTTATATACAATATATAGATGCACCAAAATTCTTTCCTGCTGCAACTATGTTGGCAAGCAGGATAGAACCATAGAATGCTACAGCACAGAAAACAGGCCATTTGGCCGTTCTAGTCTGTGCCAGACCGTCCAGACCTCTCCGATCCATGTACCTATCCAATTTATTCTTAAAACTCAAGATTGAGCTTGCATTCACCACATCAGATGGCAGCTCATTCCACATTCCCACCACTCTGATTGAAGAACGTCCTCCTTTCAACTTAAAACTGACCTCTCGCATTTGTCTCCCCCAATCTAAGTGGAAAAAGCCTATTCACATCCACTCTGTATATACCTCTCATAATCTTGTCAACCTCTATCAAATCTTCCCTTGTTCTTTGCTTCAAGGAATAAAGTCCTTGTTTAATCTTTCCCTGTAACTCAACTCCTGAAGACTACTTCAACAATTGTATTAAATTGCCACAATGTGCCATGAGACAAAAGATGATAAATATAAAATGATTGATAAATTTGATATTTTTGCTTGTGCAAAAATAGGTTTCAATAGTGTAGATAATTTTGACCTCAGTCAAAGCAGAAACTCTGCCTCTTCTCAACTGCTCATCTTTTGCCCCACCCCCACACTCTCCCTCTTCCAAATGCCATGCCACACCACCATACCATTTCTTGGGTTAAGTTGACATAAAAAAAAGCACACTTAAAAAAAATTGTTTATTATAGGTCTACATTCGCCACTCCAGATTTGTCTTTTGTCTCTGGCTGCATTCCACTCACTTTCTCCAATGGTATCACCTTTAAAATAGTATCTTAACCAAGTTTTGCAGACTGTGCCCTGAACTTGTATTCTTGCACAAATGTGGCTGCAAGATTAATTACATAATTTTGATTTTCTTCAGTGTTTTTATTTTCCCGGTTCTCAGCAATAATTTGCAGCTTATTGTCTATCTAAAGTAAGAAATTGAGTAAGGGATTCCAGATGAAAAAGGCCAACATTTAGCCATTTAAGCAATGAGCACAGAACTTCATATGTCTTCATAAGCAGTAGGCTGATTTTACAGATTCAGAGCAATGTAGTTTTGATAAGGGATTTTCTGACAAAATCTGGAGTGTTGTTAAACCTTGAGTACAAACTGAGCTACCTTTGATTTCTGCTATGACGCCCTTAACAGAGCTACCCCACCGTCGGCAGGAGTGGGTGTTACCAGTTCTCGGGATTGGAACCATCAATCAACTAATCCAGTCACGTGTGTGAGATGGTTTGCGAGAGTTCCCTCGGGATCAAGGGCATTGTAAATACGATTAATAGTTCTCTAATTGTAAATAAAAGGATTCATTCTTTGGATTTGGGAAACGCTGGTGTCGGTTGTTTCTCTCTGGGTCTAACAAGGTGGAAGTTTGTATTCTACACATCGCCTGCACAGCACAAACATTCGGCTCTATACAAGATTTTGGCGATGAGGATGGGATTGTTGATCACAATGGAACAAAACTGCAGGCCGTCCTCAAGCAGCAGCAGAAAAACTGAAGAAATACAAGTGAGACTAATTGACCAGCCGTTGTAGAAGGTAAACCTGAAGTTGATTCAAATTCAGAAGATGCTTTAATGAGCACCGTGTCACTGAGTTCACATTTGACCCAGAATCAAACACATTTTAAACTTGGTTCAAAAAAGAATGACGAATGATCTGCAGTCGACTTTGCCAAGTTCAATAATGCATGGAAAATTAGGCTGTTGTTGGGGAGGTTAGACACTCGAGAACACAAGTGCTGCACAAACTTCATCTGCCAAAACTTCCCATGAGCTCAGCTTCAGTGAAACACTTAACGTGTTGGCATAGATATTTGGTGAGCAAACATCATTGTTCAAGATTCAATATCAGTATCTTAAATTGACTAAGAAAGATACTGAAGATTTTGTGACGTGGGTATGGTGAATCGATGGTGCGATCGTTTTAAACTCCCGACATTGACTGAAGACCCTTTTGCCTAGTGTTTGTAGCGGGAATTCAGTCACACCAAGATGCCGACCTCAGTAACACGGTTGCTAGCGAAGATTAAGCAGGGCTCAGATATGACTCTTCAAAGATTAACAGCTGAATGCCAATGCTTTATTAATCTGAAACACAACAGAAACATGGTGAAGTGGCACACCAATCTTCAAGCGGTTGTGTCCACATAGTCGTCAGCAACCCCTGCTGGACAAAACAAAAGCGTGACCCACCTAGCGCCTGTTGGAATTGCAATGAGTGGCACTATACTCATGACTGCTTGTACAGACGTCAACACTACAGTAAATTCAAGCGCCTGAGGCATAAAGCAGAACGCTGTAGAATTGGAAGAAAGAAAACACCTGATAGGTTTCACTTTTGAGGGAGAAGCAAACTTATCACAGGAACTTTCAAGGTGACTTACCCCAAATGTAGGAAATATGTGAAAGTGCACATTAACGGCTTCCCAGTGAGGCTTCAAATTGATAGAGGGTCTGACATCACGCTAATATCAAAGAAAACGTGAGAACTTGTCAGCCAGAGGTGACTCCAACCAAGAACATGGCATGGAATGCTTCTGGGGGGGGATCCTGAGTTGTTAGGTTCAGCTGATTGTTCTGTCAGCTTAAACAGCGTAGAAGAAAATGGAACGTGTTATCTGGTAAAATGTCCTAACCTCAATCTTGTGGGTCTTGACTGGATCGAATGGTTGAACCTTCTGGACCAGCCACTTAACAATATTTGCCACAAATTGCAAGTGGCCCATACCCCACAAGTGGCAAATATCCCACAAAAGTTGCTGGTACAGCTAAAGCACCGCCATGGTATTTTCTGAAGGCTTAGGACGGTGCACTAAAATGAAGGCAAAACTCTGTCTTCTGCAAACGTGAAACTGACTTTCAAGCCAAAATGACCTGTCCTATATGCTGTATTACAAGAAGTGGATCAAGAATTGGAATGGCTGCAACATGAAGGAGTAATTGAACAGGTCAACTACTCATCGTGGTCTGCACTTATTGTGGAGGTGAAAAAATCGAATGGCTCCAAACGTCTGTGTGCTGATATCTCAACTGGTCTGAATGCAGCATTGGACACCCATCAATACCTACTGCCATTGCTTGAGGACCTCGTCACTAAGTTGAATGGTGGCAAATACTTTGCAAAGATCGACTTAGCAGAGGGTTATCTACAGGAGGAGGTTGATGATGAATCCAAAGATTTGCTATCTATCAACACACACCGTGAACTGTTAGATACACACGTCTACCATTCGTTGTGAAGACTACTCCAGCTATCTTTCAACTGATCATAGACACAATGCTGAATGATGTTCTGGGAGTTGCAGTGTACCTAGATGACATCTTGGTAATGGGATCACATGCTTGAGAATTGTTTGATTGTCTTGATTGTGTTTTGTCCCACATCAAAGACTACGGTTTTTGAATGCATCCAGAAAAATGCAGATTTTTCATGTCCGTGCTTGTCATATCTTAGTTTTATTATTGACCAACATGGACAACAGCCAGATCCACAAAACACTGATGCTCTCAAGTGCATGCCTGCACCCACAGATGTGATAAGTTCATTCCTGGGTCTAATCAGTCACTATAGTTCATTTCTGCCAGAGGCAATTCACTCTTCTGTCAGATCACAAGCTGCTCCTTGCAGTATTTGGTTCAAAGAAAGGAATTCCAATTTACATGGCAAACCATCTGCAAAGATGGGAAACCATGCTACTTGGTTATGACTTTAAAATTAAATACCTGCCAACCACAAGTATCGGGCAAGCTGATGCATTGTCACAAATCTTTAGCGAGCTGGAAACTGAGCCGGAAGATATTCTTGTCACGGTACTCTCTGTAGAGGCAGAGGTCAACCAGGTATTCAAAGATGTTATTAACTCACTGCCAGTTGCAGCAGAAAGAGGCAGAGAAACAATGAGTGAAGACAGCCTCCGACAAGGGATAATGCCTTATCATCATTCAAAGTGGCAAAAAACTTGTCCACGAATGGAAATCCAGCCATTCTTCAAAAGACAAGCAATCACTAATGACTGTCTTTTGTTTGCAGAAAGGATTTTGATTCCCAAAGCTCTGCAATCTACAATCCTCAAGCAGTTTCACAGTGGACATCCTGGAACGAATCGAAAGAAAGCACTTGCACAAAGCTATGTTTATTGGCCTCTGATGGATGACCAGATTGAACAACTGACACAGTCATGTATCCGATGTGTCTTGTCTGCGAAATTCCCTGTTAAGATGAATCTATATTCCTGGCCTCAATCAAGCGGGGCATGGAATTGTCTTTATATTGACTATGCAGGACCAATTAATGGGGAGTACTACCTAATTGTAGTGGGTGCATACACCAAATGGCCTGAGATCATCAAAGTAGCTTGGCCAACTGCATTGGCAACAATCTTGGAACTCGAGTCTATATTCAATTGCTTTGGTTCTCCTGTAACATTAGTTTCAGACAATGGGACATAATTCACTGCAGCCGGCCTCGATTTTTTTTTTGCAAGCAATGTGACATCGTGCACAGTCACTCACCTCCATATTATCCTCAGTCCAATGGTCAAGCAGAACGTTTTGTGGATAGGTCCAAATGAGCTCTATACAAGGCCAAGGAGGGTGGGGGTGGGGGGGGGGGGGGGGGATCCGACAGAGGAGATCCTGCAAGCATTCTTAGCATCACTCCAATCCCACAAAACTCCAGGTGCCACTTCGCCTGCTGAAAACATCTTTGGTAGGAAAATATGAGCACCTTATGACGTCATATTTCCACAAAGATTAGAGTCTGGTCCGAGAGATTGATATGGAACAACAGTACAATCAGCAGCATGGATCCATGTGTCAACATGTGTTTGGTGCGAAAATACAGAGATAAGTCAGATGTATGGCAGCTGTGAAGAATGCTAAGAAAAATTGGAGATGTCCTCTACCAGGCATGCCAACCAGTTGCAACCAAAAGAATGCAACCTCGCTGAAACAACACCTGCGCAACTCAGCCTGGATGCACCGTTGGACACATTTGAACTTAAGAAACCATTGAACCACTCACAACGATCACACGGAAATGAGCCTGTACTCTGTATGTCATTGGAACCTATATGAAGTCTCAGATTTCAGAGACTAGTGAAGCCCTTCCACATGGATCCCAGACTCCACTCATATGAGCTCAAAGGGGGAGGTGCTAGGGCACCCTAAACAAAGCAACCCCACCATTGCCAGGAGTGGCTGTTACCAGTTCTTTGGACAAGCCATCAATTAACTAGTCCAGTCACGTGTGTGAGATGGCTCGTGAGAGTTCCCTTGGGACCAAGGGCATTGTAAATACTATAAATAGTTCACTAATTATAAATAAAAGGGTTCTGTGGATTTGGGAAGGATTGGTGTCAGTCATTTCTCTGGTTCTAACAAGGTGGAAGCTTGTATTCCACACATCGCCTGCACAGCACAAATATTCGGCACATATACAGCAATTTCATTGGAAAGTGCATGGCAAAAGGGTCAGAAGTCAGTAAATTAATTGTGTTAAATTACACTGGACAACAAATTTTTCCAAAGGGTTTTTCTTCCTGAATAAATATTGGGGATTATGATAGACAGCTTCAAGCTGAACACAGATAATTTCAGATTTGCTGCATCATGTTGGAAACTGGAGAAACATTAAATGAACTTTTATTGAATTTTGTTAATCCCATAATGATGCTGACACATTGCATTAGTTCAAATGATGCTGATTTTCGTTTGTACTCAGCATCTGGTGCCTCTCGTGTCAGTGCCCATCGATAATTGACCAGCATTGATAAATTCCAGTTGCCCTCGTATTGTGTTTCCATGGTTGCAATGTCCTGGAGAATTATTTCAGCATGTTCGTCGCTGCACCAAGGTCATCAAAAGAAGTCCAAGTGTGAAGGCAGAAAATGCATTTTCAATGACATGTTGTAGTTCATGGTTTTGTCTGCTTGAAGCATGTTGTCAATCAGCTGGATGTAGTTTAGTTGCCAAGAAAATTCTCAACAACATCTTTAAATGCTCGGTGTCTCCAATGGCCTTCTGTTCTCATGGCTGAAGGCAGATTGGAGTATTCAATTTACTTATTTTTACTTGAGAAGACAAATACATTGGTCATACAGAAATAACAGTTTATCACGTGATCTTTCTGTTTTTGCCATATCATTGGGACTGCAAATGGCATTGGCTTTTGAGCACCTCTGAACCAAGCTCTTAGGTTGACTGCACCCGTCGCACAACAAATGTGAGGAGCCCAGGTTTTTTTCTTGGCCACCAATTTTACATCCAAAGTCAAGTGTATAGCTGAAGAGGAAAATATTAAAAAGGGATTGGAGGGGCCATTATTTCCACAGAGAGGGTGGTGGGAATATGGAATGAGCTGCCAGAGAAAATGGTTCAGTCAAGTACAATTATGACATTTGGACAGGTACATGGATGGAGAAAGTTTGGAAGGATATGCCCTAATACAGGCAAATGGGACCAATTCAAAGGACATTTTGGTTGGTATGGACAAATTGGACTAAAGATCCTGCTTCCATGCTGTAATTCAGTAAAATCTACTTTTTCTCCAAGAAAACTTTGCCGCCTTTTCCCCCTCTTTCCACATTCATTATTATTTTCATATTTTCTTATGACATGGAAAGGCAGCCATTCATTGGTTCAAAACTATGTTGGGCCTCGAAGAAATCCCATCAGTGCTGTGATTTATTTATTTCCCTACAAATTATTCTCTCACATGCCTATTTTCTTGACTTGAATTAGTGTTTTTCTGGTGAAATAAGGGCAATTTAATCTTGACTTTAAAAAGTATTTATCCCAGCTTAATTTCTTGTTTTCTCTCCTACGAATTGTAGTGGTATGATTTATTTAGACAGCATTCAACTTCAAAGCAGCCATGAGATTTGTTCAAACTTGCTGATAACTTTCCTTTTCCCCAACTCTTCTGTTATCATTGTTCAAATCAGGGGCTCATGAGGGTTTCAACATACAGTATGATTTCCACAACTCAAACTTCCAACAATAAATGCTTCTAACAACCTGAAATGATTTTTTTTTCTGAAATGAACAATATCTTTAGTAATTATTGCAAAATGTGTTGCAAGTTTTGATAATTCAGTCTAAAATGTCATGATGACAAAAAAAAGGATATGCCTATCGTGGATGATTCTTGATTGCATTATGTTTTTTCACATTTTACAGTTACCGAATTTACTGTGATAAGAAAGAAGTTTAAGTGCCCATACTGCAGCTTTTCTGCAATGCATCAATGCATCTTGAAAAGGCATATGCGCTCACACACAGGGGAAAGACCATATCCGTGTGAAATTTGTGGCAAGAAGTTTACTCGACGGGAACATATGAAAAGGCACACATTGGTAAGCATTTTGTTGAGCAACCCTCCAGAAAGATTAGGAGGAATGAGCCACTCGAATGTATTGTGTCTTTCAATATGATCATACAGATCTGTTTGCCACTGTCATTTCTTAAATTCCCTGCCTTCCTACCTTCGCCTTTTAAAATATTCACCCACTCCCTTCCTCAAAAGGCAACAGAAGTAGAGTTCAAATCCCCTGACCTTCAGAGAGAAAAAAAAAATCACCTTTCCTGTCCCAATGGGCAACCTCTTGATTTTAAAGTGGCCTTCAGATCCCTGATTCTCACGCATCCACCCCATCAAAGATTTCATGATCTTGAATGCTTCGATTATCATACATCTCTTTCAAGCTCCAGCAGATACCATCCTTCACCGTTTCTGCCATCTACAATGGAATTGCCCCTCTGTCGCATCTTCTCCTCCCCATGCTTTGCACTTACAGGGAGGCATTCACATGTACCTCCTTTACATCATTCAGCGCTCCTGATACGGTCTCCTCTAGATCAGTGAGACCAAGTGCAGACTATGCAACTGATTTAGAGCGCCTGTGGTCATGGCCATTCTGAACTCCTGGTTGCATCCCATTTCAATTCCTTTTTCCATTCCCACAATGATTTCTCATTCCTCTGGCTTCTTCACGATCAAAATGAAGACCAATGTAAACTAGAAAATCAACACATACTCTGCCTGTATTATCTAGAACACAATGGAATTAATGTTGAATTTTCAAATTTAAGATGACCCTTTCTTCCTGGTATATCCTTGTCTCTGTCTCTTTCCAGTTCACTTCCAGTGTTCCCAATTTGGTTCCCTTTCAAGATTCAATTTATTGTCATTGTAATAGATCAGTATCATATTACATGAAATTGTTTTTGCCTGCTATAAGGCAGACAAATGAGCCTTTGGCAGAAATTGCCTGAAGCACCTCTTACAGAAGGAGAAAGAGGAGAGCACCCCCCCCAGAGTCACTGACTGTCCGTGGATTCACCTCCAGCACTCCCACCGCCCCCGCAGCCACAGAGTCCAGTCCAAACCATCTGCAACCTGAGCTGCAGATTCGAACCTCCGACACAGTCAGTAACCCTTCGGCACCCCCTCGCATGCCGATTCCGTTACCTGGTACCCCTTCAGCCAGTTTTGAGCCAGTCTCCAGCAGCCCACAGCCTCTGTGGGTTCCTTGCCTCGAGTCGACAGCAGCCCGTCGCGTGCTTGGGTCTTTTACCCGCAGAGCCCCCTCACTGGTCCATCCCCATCCAGCTCCACATCTATTTTCATCCTGCTCCCTCTCCACGTTCCACCCATCTACTCTCTGCATTTCACCCCAGATTCTCTCCACCATCTGGTTCCATCTGCCTTTCATGTCTCTTATTGGTTCCCATTTTCACCTTGCATATCAGATTTCAGCGCCTATAACTTTTGTGTCACTGATTTATTACCCTATCCACCTCCCACCTCACCCCATCTTTTTTTTAAAAATCTTGCCCTCCACCTATCACTCATCTTGTTTTCCAACTCCAACTCTCTCCCTTCCTGATTTGGCTCCATCTCCCATTGTGTACCTCTCCTCTATCCACCTATACCTACTGAGCTCATGCAAATTGACTATTTGCCCTCTCTATACAGAGCCTCAACCCAAAATGTTCACAATTTCTTTCTCCCTTCTGTACCTGTTGAGTTCTTCTGAAGGTTTTGCCTGTTCAACTTTTCTTTGTGTGCGAACCCATCCTTTCCAAATATTATACAAGAAAATCTTTAAACTGTTTCCAACACACTTGAATCCTTAAAAAAGGAGACCAGGATTCCTGTTGAGGTCTCACCAATCCCATGTATAATGAAAAAAGCCTCTGTTCTTTTTTTATTGAATTGTCCTAGTAATAACAGTGTTGCTTTACTATTTACTTGCTGCAGCTGTGGAAGAGCTTTTTTGCAAATTGCAAACAAAAGTTATAATTTCTCACCATTTAGTTACTGCTTTTTAAATATTTATTTGTGTAAATGAACAATTTCCTATTTTCTTCAATAATCTCCATTTGCCAAATTTGTTGCACCTTGTAGAAATTAAGTATCATGCATTCATATTTTTCCTTTAATCCAATAGAATTAAATTTAAGAGAACTTATTGAATTGTTTAAAAGCAATTTTCATTTCACAAAGCCACGTTAACATTGCCTGATAACTGAATTTTAACATCTTTGTGCGATAAATAGAGCAACTCATTAGGTGAATTACACACCACAGCAAAAGTAACATGTTTTTTGGTTTGATTTCCTCATTTAATATTTCCATTTGATGTAAAGCATCTGTGAAACTGTTAACCAAAGCTCCACGTCTGACTCCTCAATAACATTTTTCATTTTTTGGAATTTTTAGGTAGAATTCTTTCATAAAGAATCAATACCAAATGTTTATTTTATCTATTTAGGTGCACAGTAAAGACAAAAAATATGTCTGCAAGGTCTGCAACAGAGTCTTCATGTCAGCAGCCAGCGTCGGGATTAAGCATGGTTCCAGACGCCATGGAATATGTGTGGATTGTGCAGGTGGAAGTCTGATGTCTCAGCTAGACCAGGATGGTACAGATGAATCTCCAGACGGAATGTTCTCTGCAGAAAGTCAGTACCCGGACGATCACGGGGAAGGCGCCTACCCGGACGATCACGGGGAGGGCGCCTACCCGGACGATCACGGGGAGGGCGCCTACCCGGACGATCACGGGGAGGGCGCCTTCCCGGACGATCAGGGGGAGGGCGCCTACCCGGACGATCAGGGGGAGGGCGCCTACCCGGACGATCAGGGGGAGGGCGCCTACCCGGACGATCAAGGTGAGGGCGTCTACCCGGACGATCAAGAGGTGGTCCCCTACCCAGACGATCAGGGAGAGGGCGCCTACCCGGACGATCAGGGAGAGGGCACCTACCCGGACGATCAGGGGGAGGGCACCTACCCGGACGATAATGGGGACAGAGAAAGGGAAATTGATGAAGAAATGGCAGATGGTGAGGAGGAGATGAAATGGAAGGAGGATGTGATTCCCCAAGCTGATATAATTCTTGAAGCTAAGGAAGTAATCGATTCCCAACAAGACCAAGAGAATCAAGGTATTCCTGTAGCAGATGACAAGGATTTTGGGTGGATTTCCCAGGAAATGTAGCCTTTGGGTTACTTTTACATTCTAGAGTGCATCAATGCACTATAGTTCCATAGAGTGCTAGCTGTTTAATGTACACGTTAAATTGTAGTCGGGCAGTTTTACAAGAACAATATATTTACAAAGAATACTACTCAAAGATATGTTACACCACAGTGATTTTTCAGGTTCATTGTCCAATTGTGAAATTTAGAATTAGACATTGTAAAAAATTTTGGGGCATTGTACCAGTGGTTCTATACGCCTTTCTTAAATATCATAATATTTTTGAAGGATGTTGGTAAATTTTGAGATTTTGAATCAATTTTATTTGGTGTTGTCCTAAAAATGTTAATCCAGATTGCCCATTTGAATGCAGCATCTGAAGCATGTTGCTAATTGTCGAGAGATAATGAAACAGCCATTGAGTAGGAAGCATTTATCCAAGTGTTTACTTCCCATGACATGATGAATCAAGTTATCATTCCCTTTTTCAGCTCAGAAATGCATCCAGATGTGAAAACCCCTCATTTTGTGTGTTAGTAGATTAGATAACTGTGACAAATTATGTACAAAAAATAAACAAGTGTACATTCCCATAAAAGAAGATTCTCCATTCTGGAAAAAAAAAGTTGAGACATTCCTTCATTCAGTAACGTCTACATTTGCACACAAATTCTATCATAGATTTAGTTTTGATTTGGTGCATTCTAAGAAGTGTTTCATAATGGGGTTTCTTCGCTATGGTGGGTGTGAGTCATGTGCTACATTGTGTTCGTTTATCATTTTCAATGTCTATATATTTTTGGGCTATTTGTAAAGATTAATTTTCGTTGTCAAAACATGCTTTCACAAAGTTCAAAGCTGTGCTCGATCAAGGAAGTAAGGAGTTAACTTATTTGTAGCATTGATTAAAAAAAAAGGTCGCACATTGCTTTTTTTTAGTTTTAATATACACTAAATATTGAATATATACCAAATTATGAGATTTAATGGAATTTACTTTACATTTGATTTTTGTCATTTAGAAAATTCCAAAGAAAAAAAACTGGAATTTTTCAGTATATTTCAGAAAATCAAATCTTATCATGTTTTGGCCTGTTAATGGTAATATGTGCAAATCCTTACTAAATTAAGCCATAACTATGGTTACTTTTTAAATATCTACTTTGTTGTAGTTCAAATTTCTGCCTTTTACATTAGGAGTTTTGCCTGATGAAAGTTTTAAGTGTGCTGTGTGAGTATGCTCTCATATATATTTATTTTTTCAACATGCTTTCTGCTGGATTTAAGAGAGTGCTTAAAGCTGTTGAAATCTTCTCTGCTTGGAATATTATTCTATATGATACTGACTTTGT
The DNA here is from genome assembly GCF_036971445.1 of Narcine bancroftii. Lineage (NCBI taxonomy): Eukaryota > Metazoa > Chordata > Chondrichthyes > Torpediniformes > Narcinidae > Narcine > Narcine bancroftii. Next base: position 9,447,724 of record NC_091474.1, on the reverse strand, counting down.
AATTCTAAACCTGTGTTTGTATTCAAGATGTGTTTAATATTCAGAGTTAGTTATAAGTAGTGGGAGAAGATGACTGTGCATTGTGTACTGATCTCTGTAAATGTAGTAATTACATTTTTTAGGTGATTATGCTTTCTGTATCTTTGGCATACCAAAGGTCTGCCTAAAATTCATGTGCTGGGAATAGCTTGGATATACTCACACCCAAATGAATCTTAAATAAACTCAGAATTGCTGCCAAAGCAAACGAATGCTGTACTAGTTTTGAAGCTTTTATGGATTTTTGAATGCAGTATTTCATTCCCAACTCGTTATTTGAATTATGTTTGTACACCTTAAACAAATAACATATCTGACATAGAAATTCAAAGTTAAAAATGTAAAAGTATTTTGTTGTCTTGGATTATAATGTACAAATCATGTGCACTCTGATTTCTTGTTCTATGATCTTTTTCTCCTGAGCTCCAATTTCGTGTGAGATACAAATTATGCTATTTGTTTTATTTATTTGGAAATATTGAAAAGTACTTCTGTTTATTGGATAACTTCAGTAACAACAGCACATTTTGGAACTGTCGTGGTATGGAAGAAATAATATCTTTGTCTCAAGAATATACAAACCTCTTCTCTTTCAGCCATTTGGCAGTGTGCCACAATATTATAGCAGTATGTGAAGTTAAAATTCATATTCCTGTTATTTTGTGTATATATTGTGTTTCTGATTTTTATGCCTGGGTAAGGATTGCCTCATCATGGGGCAACAAGAAAAATGTTTTCAAATTCTTGAACATCCAATTAAATCAGTGACCAAGTATAAGTGCACATAATTACATGGCCATTATTTTCTTTTTTTCCCAAACTTTATTTATTGAAAGATTATTGGTAAACATACAAAATACATTTCACAACAAAATATTTACATATATATGAAAATAAAAAGAGGAAAAAAAATAGCCCCCCCCCACCCCACCCCTTCAGCCAGCTCTCTTAAGGAGAGCCAAATAAATATATAAAGAAAAACTAAAAAATAAAATAAATCAATGTACATCTAAATGCATATAGTCCAAATAGAGTAACCATTTATTGACAAAAAAAGAATAATGATCATGCAAAACATCAGTAATTTTATCGATAACAATACAAGCTTTCATTTAATTATGCCATCTCATTATACTAATCACTGTCTTATCCTTCCATGTACTTGCTATACATTTTCGAGCTACAGATAACGCTAAATATACAAATGTGATTTGAAATTTTTCCAACCCCAATCCTTTTAAAGGAATCACATAACCCAATAAAAAAAACATGGATCTAATGGTAACTTAACCTTATACAATTTTTTCAAATTTGACTTAATTTCTTCCCAAAATGGTTCTACATACATCCATGACCAAACAGCATGTAAAAAAGTTCCAACACACGTACCACATCTAAAACAAGAATCTGAATTACTAACGCCATATTTTTTCAATTTCTCAGGAGTTAAATATAACTGATGCAAAAAAATTATAATTAACCATTCCATCTCGTGCATTTGTCAATCTAGTAACACTATCGTGACACCTATCCATCCAGTAATCTTCAGGAAAAACAAAAGTTAAATCATTTTCCCATTTAAACTTAGATTTCCCCCATTTCGACTTTTCCATATTATCTTGTAATACTTGATACATAAGAGAAATATAACCCTCTTTAGGCATAGAAGAAATCAAAGACTCAAACTCCGACAATACAGGTAAAATCATCTCTCCACCATACATTTTTTTAACCAGTGACCAAAGTTGATAATAAACAAATAAAGAAGCTTCAGCAATATCAAAACGCTCTTTCAATTGAATAAAAGAAAGAAATTGACCGTCTACAAAACAATCCTGCAATATTTTTATACCCTTAAAATCCCAATTCTTTAAATGACTATTAAACAATGAAAAAGGAATAAGTTGATAATGTTGAATAAGTTGATAATGGCGTTAAAATAGATAATTTACCTTTTGATCCTATAGTCTTATTCTTTTTTGTCCATAACATCAATAAATGTTTTAATATTGGCACATCATACTCCTGTAATAAATCTATATCCCACTGAAATATAAATTGATGTACTGCAGTTTCAGAAATACTTGCCATCTCACTTTAGCCCAACTTGGAGATTGATCCAAATCCATCAAACCACTAATAAATTTCTTGGGCTGCCTCATAATAATTGTGAAAATTAGGTAATTGCAATCCACCTAATGCGTACTTCCAAGTAAGCTTATTTAATGCTACCCTTGGTAATTTACCTTTCCATAAAAATTCCCTAGTAGCTTTATTTAAATCCTGAAAAAAGTTCTTTGTAAGAAAACATGGTATTGATTGAAGTAAATATTGAATTCATGGAAAAAATATTAATTGTAATACAGTTAACGGAAGGTCTTTCCACTTAATTAAGTCTGCTTTTATCTTTTTCAACAATGGAACATAATTTAGTTTATATAAAGATTGATACTCAATATTCAAAATTATTCCTAGATCATTAATTTTATCTGTCCATTTCAAATTAATAACATTTTTATAAACTGAATAATCTTCACCTACCGGTAAAATTTCACTTTTATCCCAATTAACTTTATACCCAGATAATGATCCATACTGCAATAAACATTCCCATAAATGCGGCAAAGATTGTTCCGGATTTGTTAAGTATATCCAAACATCATCTGCAAATAAATTAATCTTGTACTCTTCATTCAAAACTCTCATGCCTTGTATCTGCTCATTTTGCCATATTGAATTAGCTAATGGTTCAATGATCAACACAAATAGGGCTGGTGACAATGGACAACCTCGTCGATTAGAATGCATTAATTTAAATAACGACGAAATTTGTCCATTTGGCACCACCCTAGCAGTCGGGTTTGATATATAAAGCTTTAACCCAGCTAATAAAAAAAGGGCCAAATTTAAACTTTTCCAAGGCCTTAAATAAATAATTCCATTCAACCCTATTAAAAGCTTTTTCTGCATCAAGTGCAACCACCATTGGATGGTTGGGCTGCCATCAGCATGCATTGGTCAAACTAATTAGTCGAAGAATATCCGAAGCATATCTATTTTTAATAAAACCTGTTTGATCTACATGTATCAATTTAGGTAAATATTTAGCAAGCCGATTTGCTAACAATTTAGCTATTTTATAGTCCACATTCAATAAAGAATGTGGACTATATGAAGACACTTTTAATGGATCTCTATCTTTCTTTGGAATTACAGTAATTAAGGCACTAGAACAAGATTCTGGTAACTCGTACTGTTCAGTCACTTGTTGTAATACCTCCCCAAACACCGAAGATAAATCTTCATAAAAATTTTTATAAAATTCCACCGAAAACCCGTCATCTCTTGGTGACTTACCATTAGGCATTTCCATCATAGTGGTCTTAATTTCTAAATCTGTGAACAGAGCTTCCAAATCTATAATATCCTCTTCATCTAATGCTGGTAACTTTAATGTAGATAAAAAAGAATCAATAGATCCATTATCTTGTTTCCCCTCAGAAGTATATAATTTTTTATAAAATTAATAAAACTGTTCATTGATTTCCTGAGGTTTACAGGTAACTATCGAATCCTTTTTAACAGCATTAAAAGAAGGTTTGCTCCTTCTTTAACTGCCATACAAGTACTTTATGCACCTTCTCACCCCACTCATAATATCGTTGTTTGTTTCGATTAAGTAAACATTCAAATTGATAAGTCTGTAATGTATTATGCAATTTCAATCTAGTCAAAAGCTATCTTCTGTTGCTCTCTTCTGAAATTCCTTCTCCAATTCATCAATCTGCTTTTCTAATTTAATACTTTCAGCTACATTCCCTTTCTTAACTTTAGTAGCATAACTAATTATTTGTCCTCTTAAATAAGCCTTTAAAGCATCCCATACTACAAATCTACTTTGAACAGAGTTAACATTTTCCGATAAGAAAAAATCAATCTGTTTCTTAACAAAAGCAACAAACTCGGGTTTTTTTCAACAACATTGTATTAAAGCTCCATCTATAAGATAGATGTAACACTTCTGAACGTCCATAAGAAAAAAAAATAAAGAATGATCAGATATTACTCTACTTTTATAATCTGCCTGCAGTATCTTTCCCTGTAAATGTGCCGATATTTTAAAAAAAACCTACTCTAGAAAAAGAATCATGCCTAGAAGAATAAAAAGAGAAATCCTTCTCCAAATATCTACCAAATTTAAGTCTTTCAATAAAGCCTCTATTTGTATCGCCATTTTTGATTTTATAATACATTTTGGGGATTTATCCATTAATGGATCCAAAATGCAATTAAAATCTCCCCCAACTAGAATATTTTCATTAGCTTGACTTAATAACACAACGGCATCTGAAATAAAACATTCATCATCCACATTAGGTGCATAGATATCAAGTAAAGTCCAAAATTCGTTAAAAATTTTACAATCTACTTTTAAAATCCTCCCAGCATTCGCCTCTACAGTCTGTAACTCAAAAGATAAAATCGCTACACCTTTTGCCTGAAAGTTAAATGAAAAAAAAATCATGACCAACCCAATCTCTTTTCAATTTCAAATGTTTTTAAGTCAAATGTGTTTCTTGTAAAAAAGCAATATCAATTTTCATTTTCTTAATATAAGCTAAAACTTGGTTTTGGTTAATTGGATTATTTAATCCTTGAACAATAAAAGTTGCAAATTTCAAACTAGACATTTAATAAACTACTAATATAAACACGTAATATTTAAAAAATGCTCTCCTCTTAAGAAATAAAATCTACTCTCTCTCCCCTAATGTTATAAAAAAGTTGATATAAAAAGGAATACAATTAATTCTCCCCCCCCCACAAAAAAACCACCCAAAGGTAGTAACTCCCTAAAAAACTGGGTGTGGAACACCCCACCATTGGCAGATGACTATCAAAGATATCAGTGCCATCCACCTCCCCCCAGCCAGAAATAAAATGTATATAATAATGAAATTCAACATCATTAATATATTCAGCCCTGGGACTCGAGTCCCAGAAATTAATTCAAATCTTCAACATCACTAGGACTATGTGTCAAAGCCTCCTTCCCATCTTTCCCATTCTGTCCATTTCCATGTCCATATGGCCATTATTTTCTGATAATTAGCTTTTCTGCGACTTGTTGTCTTTAATTTGGATGTTTGGCTGTGCTTTTGTTAGAAAAACCTAAATGCCACCCTTCTTTGGAGGAGTGAAGAAATATCTTTAGTAGTCCTTGGACTTCTGCTCTTTCTTTTTTAAAATATTTGATTTAAATTTTTTTAACCAAACATGAAGGCAGTTACAAAATTAAAAATACAAGTATAAAAGTCCATTCAATGTTTACTTCATGATGGTATTAACACAGTTTCCCCCAACCTCTACCCCCCAAAAAGAACCACAAAGAAAATAAAAAAGATATAGAAAAGCAAGAAAAAGATAGTAAAGAAAGAAAAGAAAAAAAGAAATTGGACAACTGAAAAGTGACACAGTTCACAGCTCACAAATTCATATTCTCTTTAGTTTTCTTTGGAGAAGATCAATGCTGGTCTCAAGGGTTCATAAGAACTCAGCTAAAGATTTACACTTAAATTTTGTAAATATGGTTGCCAAATTTGTAAAAATTTATGACACTTATCTTTTAAGTTGTAGGTCATCTTCACCAGGGGAATACAACTATGTATTTGTGTGTTCCAACGTGCCATACTTAGATATGAATCAGACTTCCATGCAATAGCTCTACATTTTCTGGCCACTGCCAGTACAATTTTAACAAATTATATTTGATATTTGGACAGTTTCAATTTGGGTCTTATCCCTGTAATGTTTCTGAGTAAAAATAATTCTGAATTTTGTGGAAATTGAATTCCTATAATTTGCTCTAAAAAAAATTCCTAGATCTACCCAAAAATGCTTACTTTAGAACATGACCAAGCTGAATGTAAAAAAAGTTCCTATCTCCTCGCCACATCTAAAACTTTGATCTGAAAGATTTGAATTTAATTTGTTTAATTTCTTTGTTGTGAGATGTAATTGATGCAAAAAATTATGTTGTACTTATCTATATCTTACATTGATACTATTCTGACATAATCAGACCAGATTTGTTCATCAATTTTTACACTTAAGTCTGATTCCCATCTCTCCTGGATTTATGAACCCTTCCCCCTGTTTGAGGATTCCCATTTGAATTAGGAGATACATTGCTAAGTAAATTTCTTGGTATTTCCCTTTCGAATCAGTGTCTCTAAATCACTACAATCTTTGTTTAAAAAAAAAAATTGTTGGGCCCAATTTATCCCTTAGATATGGTTTTTATTTGAAAATTGCAGAAAATTATATTATTAGGAATTCCATATTTATTTTTTTAATTGCTCAAATGACATCAATTGCCCCTGCTTATATCAATCTTCAATATACCTGATCCCTTTATAGGACCAGATTTCAAAAATTTGATTACCCATTGTACATGGTATAAGTCTGTTATGGGTCAGAGGAGTTTTAGGAGTAAAAAACCCCTTGTTCCAATATCTATTTATTTTATACCAAATATATAGTAAATGTTTTACTCTCTCACCAATAATTAATTTTGCATCCTATTTATATATAAATTTTTCTGCTATTCTCTCCCCTATTTTATCCAATTCTATTTTCATCCATGCAGTTTTATCTCCTTTTTTAAAAAAAGGTAAGAAATCTCATCTGTGGTGCTCAATAGTAATTTTTAAAGTTATGGAGTTGTAAACCTCCCAACTTGTATTTCTAGGTTAATTTTTCTATAGAGGCCCTTGACATCTTACCTTTACAAAGAAAGTTTCTGACATTTATTTAATTCTTGAAAGAACCTATGAATGGTATGGGCAGTGATTGAAAGAGGTATTGTACTCTTAGAAATATGTTCATTTTAATACAGTTAACTCTTCCCACTAATATTATAAATAAGTGTCCATCTATTCAAATCTTCAATCTTTTTAAAGGTAAATAATTCAGTTTGTACAGATTAAAAAAATTATTATCTGACGTATCCCTAAGTATTTTATCCCATTTGCCAGCCATTTACATTGTGTCTTTGATACTGAGTGTAATCTCCTCTTGTTAGAGTCATAATTTCACTCTTATCCAAATTTATTTTATAATCTGATACTTTCCCATAATCTTTCAATCTTGACTACAGTTTCTGTGACAAAGTTATTGGCTCTGTCAAATATATCAATACATTGTCAGCAAATAATTTTATATTCCTCCTGATTAACTCTAAATCCCTTGATGTCCGAATCCTGATGTGTTAGTTCTGCAAGAGGTTCTATAGCTAAGATAAATAAAGCTGGAGATAATGGACAACATTGTCTGCTAGATCTTGACAGCTTAATGGGTGAAGAGATTTGAATGTCAGTAATCACTTTAGTTTTCTTTTCATTATATAATGCCTTGATCCCATTGATAAAAATTTGTCCTAATCCAAACCTTTCCGACACTTTAAATTAAAAGTCCCACTCAAGTCTATCAAATGCTTTTTCTGCATCTAATGCCACGGCAACACTCAGATCACACCTCTTTTGTACCAAATGCATTATACTAATTAGTCAGCTTACATGGTCCATAGATTGCCTTGTTTCACAAAACCATTTTGATCCATATTTATCAGTTTTGGCAAATGTTTTTCAAGGCATTTCAATGATCTTGTAATCTGAATTTAATAATGAAATAGGTCCATAAAATTATGGTTTGAACAGATCCCTATATTTTTTTGGCATTGCAATGATAATTGCCATTGAAATTTCAATGATCTTTTCATCTGAATTTAATAATGAAATGGGTCTATAAAATGATGGTTTGAATAGATCCCTATATATTTTTTTGTATTGCAATGATAATTGCCATTGAAAATCTTTCCAAAAGAGTATGTGTTGTAAATGCCTCAATAAATAAGGGAATCAACAAGTCCTTGAATTCTTTATAAAATTCAGGAGAAAAACCATCTTCTCCAGGAGATTTATTGCTTTGCAATGAACTCAATGCTTCCTTAAATTCTTTCTGGGTAAAAGGAGCATTTAATTCTAATTGTTCTACCAAATCTAGCCTTGGAAGCCTTATTTGAGATAACAATTCTATTTTATTTATATCTCCTTGAGAGTCTAATTGGTATAATTCAGAATAAAATTGTCCAAAGGCCTCATTAATTTCATGAGGTTTATAACTAGTCACATTTGTATCTGTTTTTATTGTATTAATTGTTCTTGAGACCTGTTCTGCCTTCAACTGACAAGAAAGAACTTTATGGGCTCTTTCTCCCCCAAATTCATAGTACTTTTCTTTAGTTCTTGTTATCATTTTTTCCATTTATATATTTGTAATGTATTATATTTGTTTATTCTTTGTCTATGTTTTTCATCAGAATTCCTCTTTTGAAGATTTTTTTCTAAATTCATTTTTTCCAGTGTTTCCACCTTTCGTATTTTTTTAATATTGGACATGTAACATATAATTTGTCCTCTTAAATATGCTTTCAAAGCATCCCATATAATAAATTTATCGGTAGTTAAATTACAGTTGGTCTCACAAAATAATTAAATTTATCTTCTAATAAAATCATGAAAGTATAATCTCCTCAGCATTGATGAATTGAACTGTGATCTGTAGACCGATTTTTCTTTGGCATCATGAACATCACTATCAAAGGTGAGTGATCTGATAAAATTTTCGCTTTATTTAATCCTACCTTGCAACTGAACTGATACTAAAAATAAATTTATCCTTGAATAAGAATCATGTCTATTTGAATAAAAAGAATAATCTATTGGATGAAAATTCTTTTCCAAACATCCACTAAGTTCAGCTCTCTCATTAGTACCAAAGTGGCTTTTGCTCTCATTACTGGTCTTGTTGATTTATCTAAAACTGGTCTAGTCAAAAATTAAAATCTCCTCCAACTAGAATATTTTCATAGGCATTTGCTAGGATAAGAAATGTTTCTTAAATAAATCTTTCATTATCAATATTTGGATCATATATATTCATAAGGGTCCAGGACTCAGAGTTTATTTGACAATACATTATAATATACCTACCTGCAGGATCTGTTACTAAATTTAGTATTCTAACTGGAATATTTTTATTAAAATTTCCCCTCCTTTTGCTTTTGAATTGAATGGAGGGAAAAACCTGTCTCACTCAATCTCTTTTTAACTTTTGAGTTTCTTTTTTGATTAAGTGCATTTCTTGTAGGACAATACGCTTCACCTACCCATTTAGCACATTAATGTTAAAACTTCCATATTTCACTGCATTATTCATAGCTGCAGAGGCATTTCACAACATTTACTTATTTACTTGTTCTCCCTTCACCTCCCACTGTGTGTTTCCTTCAATAAATTGCTCAGATTTTATCCTCTGGAAGAGCAAACACCTTCCAGCATTCCAAACAGAAAAAGAAAAAGAAAAAGCAAAAAAAATATTGTATTTAAACATTATTATAGTGCACAATATCAGGTAAAGTTATACAAACTATTAAGAAATCCCCCCTCCCATAAGCGTAATTTAAATAGTGCACAATGCTACCCTCTCCCCTCCATTTTATGGGTTGTAGGTCATGCCACAAAAACACACCAGTCCAATAGTAGACATCCACCCATTACTCCCAACCCCCCCCCCCCAGTTAATGGCCATTTATTCTTTCAAATAAAAAGATCATATTTAAACAGCCCCTCCAAATGTATTTAATTAGTCACTCATCCAGTTTAATAGTCACCAATGTTTCCATGAACTCTTCTGCCCGATCACTGTCAGTAAACAAAAATCTTCATCCACTGTCCAGCAGAAAGATCTTCAGAGTAGCTGGGTGACACAGTATAAATCTTTATCCATTTTCCCAAAGAGAATTTTTAACTGGATTAAACTCTTTCCCTTTGCTTCAATGATACTGGATTTGTGTCTGGGTAAAACAATACTCTGGATCCTTGATGATCAAGCAGATCATTTCTTGCTTTTGTCCCACTGCTACTGCATTTAGTATCTTCTTTTTATCTTGATATCTCAGACATTTAATCAGTACTGAATGTGGATTTTGGTCTGGCAATGGTGGTGGTCTGAGAGATCTATGTGCCCTCTCATTTTCAATAGGTTTGTCAAAACTTCTGGTATCCAATCTTTAAAAAAGCAAATCGGATCTTGACCTTATTGCCCTCCTTGAGGCCAACAATCTTAATATCATTTCTTCTACTGATGCTTTCTAATATATCCACCTTATCCCAAAGCTTTTTCTTTCCATAGACTAAGCAAGTATTTCAATTTCTACTTTTACCACTCTCTCCTGTACATCTTCCAATCCATGTTCCACAATTTTTGATTCTTTCATCCATAATATCCAAAAGTAATTTGCATCTCTTTCACAATAGCAAAATATTTCTTCATCTGTTTATTTGTATTTTTTTAAATCTCTCAGTTCTTGTAACAAGTCTGCATTAGAGTAGTCATTTTTTTTTATTTCTTAAGTTTTTTTTTTCCTTTATCTTTAGCAGAAACCTTGGCTTTTCCTTGTATTGCTTCATGCTTTTCTTCATCCTCTTCCTCCCCCTCCTCTTCACTGTCATTTTCTGGAGAGGACTATATCTGCTGCCAGAAGTGAAGCCTGTAACTCCTTCAACTGCCTCTTGATCTTTGGATTCACGCACGCATAATTTTCTACGCATGCACGATGAATCTTCTTGGATGCTATCTCTTCAATCCAGCTGCAGCAATCCCCACGGGCCTGTGGCTTATCCGGAAGGTGGTTCACACGCTAGTCCCCGGCTTTCATTGGATGGGAGGCCTCTGACCACAATCGTTGGGTTCCAGGTAAAGGTTTGTTGCTTTTTGGTGACATATTTCAATGTTCTTGTTCAGTTTTAATACTGTTTTATCTTCATTTCATCTTTTGTACTTTTCTAAATGGGCACTTTTTGTTTGAACTAATTCCCAGGAGGGTCAGACTCTGTCGCATCACATGACGTCCCCCAGTCTTCTGCTCTTGATATATTCTCCATGTTGGTGATATTGGAGAAGCAATTTGCTGGTAACATTAACAGCAGGTTCAAACTTGAAGAATTCACACCTTGCTTGAGGAGTGTTCAGGTTTGTGAATAAAGTTTACTAATTAATTACACTGGGCAACAATTTATTTCAAAAGGTTTACTTCCTGAAAAACAATTGGAAATTATGACCGACAACTTCAAGCTAAACAAAGATAATTTCAGATTGCTGTATCACGTAGGAAGTTGGAGAAACATTAAATTAACTTTTATTGAATTTGGCATGTTTAATTGTATAATGATGCTGACATATTACATTTGTGGAACTGACGTAAAATATTTTGCCCTCATTTTCATTTGTACTTGACATCTGATGCCTGTTGTGTCAGTGTCCAACAAAAGTGGTCTAGCATTGATGGATTCCAGTTGTCCTGATACTGCTTTTCCATGGTTACAGTGTCTTGGTGAAACATTTCACCATGTTCGTCACTGACGGCAGCGAGATCAACAGGGAATATGTCCCAGTGCGAAGGCAGAAAATGAATTTTCAATGACATTTTGCACTTCCTGGTTTTGTCTGCTTGAAGCAGGTTGTCAATCAGCTGGGTGTAGTTTTGGTGCTCTGTTGTTGCCAAGAAAATTCTCATTAACTGTCTTCCAAGCATGCCCAGGCCTAAGACAACATTGGCATAGCACTTGCCCTGAGTGCATTCCCAGGCATGCTTGGACTGACCAAAACTGCTTGCTTTGCATAATATCCTGGTATACGTAAAATATGACAGGAAATCACAAAAAAAGGTTATATCTTAAAAAAGGTATGTGATAGGAAATTTTTAAAGTGATTTTTGTGATCAGCCGCCCAAAATCCATTAAATACACCCAAAAGTGTTCAGGAAGCAAAATTTTTGTTGTCCAAATCTTTCATTGATATAACATCTGTAGCCCATCAAAATGTCCTTGGGTTCTTCACGGGATGTTACCACATTTTAAAAAATTCCAAACTCCATAAATGTTGATTCAAGAAATGTGTCTTATGGGCTGGCTTACAGAAGCCACTTCTTGAAAGATACAAGTAGAAATTTGTCAAAGGTTCACTTTTAAACTTATTTCAAATACTGAATTAGAGCATTTATAACAAGTATGGACTATATACTGAATTAGAGCATTTATAACGAGCATGAAGCTGAATATGCAATCTTGTACAGTACAATCCTGCAAGAAGTAGCTGAGAAAATGCTGGATTATATTGGTTTCCCTACTCTATCTATCAACCAAAATAGGCAATGCCATTTCAGCTTTTAAAAATTATTAATATTAGATGATTAAATTGTTTAAGCACAGTTAATTGTGTAATTGCATACTGCTTATGTTACTTGATAAGAATCTGGCTGGACAGAGCTTGTTTTTTTTTTTAAAATTATGAATTCACTAATATTTTAGAAAAGGAAAGAAATGTTGAGTTGTGGAAGCAGATGAAATCATCCAACTAATTCTCAATTGGCACCCACTGTATTTACAAATCTCCACTTTGTAAAGCTTGGCCTGATGACTCCTCCAGGCTGATCCATTGTCTCTATTTCACCCAAAGCTGCTCAACTCTTAACACTGAAGAAAGAAAACTTGAAAGTGTTACTGGAATCACTGGACTTGGTTCAGCATAGGGAAAACTCGTATCAGTCAAGTAGTCACTAGAATGCTGAACCCGATCCGGGTGCAGTACTTTCACTTCACCCGATCCGGGTGCAGTACTTTCACTTCATCCCATGCTTCAATCACATCAAGTGATGCAGCGCTCGTTTGCCCCACCTTTTGTAAAGGATTTTTCAGTATTCATCATCCAATTATTCCATTCTTCACGCACATGATCTTTAACTGGCATGACTTCACCCACCACGTCAGTCAACACACATATTGGTATGTTTGGGGGTCGTTTTATACAACTGATATGAGTTAAAATGAGATTCAGACTGAAATTGGGGTCTCGTTTTATCTGAAGGTTGCTGTATCCACCAAAACACATGGTAATAAAGTGGAAAGAGGATCTGATGATTTGCACCAGTTCATTGCTTACCTGAGATTATCGCACATTCTGACCATCTAGCAGTGGAAAAGACTACGGTCACCAACTCTTGAAGTCCCCCCCCTTTTTTTTAAAATAAGGGCAGCTCTGATTCTAAACTCGCGGGATATATGCAACTTCTATAAGTGCAGCTCTCCCATCCGGAACCCATCTCATTAAACGACTTTAGCAGTGCTGGGAACAGTGCGTCTCCAGTCCAAAAAAAACCCAGATGTAAATATTTTCCTGGTGTGGTCCCCACAGCAAGGCTTTGTACTTTTCTAATCCATCCCATTGCAATGCAAACCAAGAGACTATTTGCCTTCCTAATTGCTTGTTGGACTTGCTGTGACCTTTAATTTGAAGTTTTTCTCTTTCTCCTACTACTTCCATCCATTCTTTGCTGAGATCTAATTTTGACGGTTCTCCAGTATATGTTCTGGTGATTATTTTTGTACAAAGAGCCACTGCTGTGCCAATTCCTTCCAAGTCCTAACGTTTATATGGCATGGAATTCAACCAAAAAAAATGCTTTTTTTATCTTTATCAAAATGGATAAGTTTTCATCTGCATTTCTCAATTGCCCCCCCCCCCTTGATTATTCACCAATCAAATCTGTCCTTCAGCATCTTCCACAAAAATTATTTTCCCAACTCGTATTATTGGCACGTGGTAACTTCCTCTGAATCATTCACGTCGGTGCCAATAAGGGTCATGCAAGTGGCGTTTGATTTGGACCTTGGGGATTATTTCCCCCTTCCCGACATCCCAAGAGTACAATCCAACTGTGGGATCTCTTAATTGAGAGCAGCTGCTTCAAATAGGTAAAATCTCACTTGGGCTCTTTCAGAAGGACTTGTATCCTTTGCACTGCTGGTACTTCTTTTCATAAGGTTGGCAGATGCTTGGCAATGAGCTTCTGTGAAAGACGAGGTGAAAATTTGCAATTTAATTTGAATTGAAATGTTAAACAGGAGTTCTCAGGCTATGAGAGTGGTATCACTTTTACCTCCTTGCTCCTATTTTAGGAATTGCCCATTTAATAAGATCTGTAGTATTAAGGTAAGTAATTCTCGTCTTACGTGGACAACTTTATGTTTCCTAGGAGTGAAACATTCTTTTTGTGCTTGCCTGGTAAAATTTCAAGTGAACATTATTGTTCAATGAATCCTCAGGAAAGTTGTTGCATTTTAATATTCTGATTTAATCTGTCGTGCTGTGACCACCATCCTTTTTTCCAAGGGTTGTAAAGGTGGCACTCTAGCAAAACACTCTTCAATGTGGAAACTACATTAGCTCTCAAATTTACCCAATGCTTATGAGTTACTTGTGCCCCGCATTGCCTACACAGACACATGTTTGCTCTTCATTTCGCCCTTTCCCTTTATTTAGAGGTCTACAGCTGTCCTCATTCTCTGGCACACTAGTTCACATTCCCATCCATGCTCTCATCACTTGCTCCAGATTCCAGCCAGGTTCCATCCATCAGTATTACGAGCTCATGTTTTAGTAAACTGGGATGATCACTCTAAGGGATAGGATAGACAGGAGGGAGTGAATGGTCACCATTAACATTAAACATTTCACACAAGCACAATAACATTTCGATGCATTGAATTGAGGGAAGGTTTGTCACAGTCAGTTCCAGATTTGATACATTTGGAAAGACGTGATTTTGCAAAGGAGAGCCATTCCGACGGCTGAAGAGGAAACAGCTTTTTGAAGCAGCTCTTGTGGCCAGCCATTTTGTGGAATTCAGAGCAAAGCATGTTCTGTGAATGACTGGGCCTTTTCGGTGGATTAATTGACCTGTGCCAGGAGCGTCTTTTTGGGAAGCCAATTGTGGAGGTGACTTGGAGAGACTGCTTCAAGTGTGACTAGCAGTGAAGTTACTTGGAGACCAGTCCCAGGGTCTTGGAAGCTTTGTGGAGGCCGCCCACTTTGAGTCTTGCCTACAAAAGGACCAGGAGTGTTATGTCCGCAGCTCGTGTGGATGGACATTTCTTCAAAGGCAATGCAAGGAGAATTTGAGAGTCTGTAGCAGCCACAACCCCAGTCTTCTCACCAGTTCAACATTAATTCTGGGCATCAGATTACAAAGGCTGAATTTAAAAGACTGAACTTTGAAGTGACTTTCTAGATTTTGGCCTGGACTGTAATGGTCTGGGTATAACTAACACATGCATGCGCACATGCACAGATTTAGTGTTAAGGATAGCTTAGGAGTTAAAATTATAGCTTAAGTGTAAGAAATAAAATTAGTGTTTTCATATTTAAAAACTGTCTGGTTCATTATCTACTGCTATTTGTTACCCGTGGTTCGTAACAATCAGCCACACACTTGGCCTTGTTCCCTTCAGTGTTCTACTGACTTCCTGAGCCCATTGCCAGTGGTACTACAGCCCACACTTGGCCCTGTTCCCCTCAGTGTTCTATTGACTCCCTGAGCCCATTCCCAGTGGTGCTACAGCCCACACTTGGCCCTGTTTCTGCCAAAACACCACATCTGGATCCTGGATCAATAATGAGACACCATTGGCCTACAGGCCTTGTGGTGAAAGTCCTCAAATGTTAACAATTTTCTTAGTCTTTTCCATTCTATAATCTTTATTCCGTTAGATACAATTGTAGTTATACATGATTGGATGAACAGCGTCAGAAAGAAAGCGTGTTTTAATTGGTAAAATATTTATTGCCAGACTGTGACTGCAGAAGTGAATGACCAAACTGATCCTTTAGCTCTATCACCATTCCTAAACTTCCAGAAATAGAGACTGAGGACATTTCTGCAAGGAAACCAATGTTTTCAATCAAATCTGGGCTCCGTGGCTCTCTGCCAGTAACTGAGAGAAACAAAGCAGATATTTCTAGCTGTATCTTTAATGATCCTGGACTTTCTTGATTGGTGGGTCTTAAAAAAGCCAATTCTTAATTCCTGCACTTGCTATTTCCTGTGTCTTGGGTGAGGAGGGGGTGGGGTTTACCTTTGAAGAAGAGATTAAATAGGACCTAAACTCCAATGACCTGAATAAAACAAATAAATATCATTGAAACATTCAATATTCTTACAGTTTTTGGCTGGGTAGATGCAGGAATTACATTTATTCTGGTTGGAGTAAATTCTGTGTCTCAAAATAAGGAGTCGGCCATTCAGGATCAATTGAGAAGATCTTTTTTCATCTGGAGTAAAGTGGATCACTGAAATTTGAACCTGGAGGGATATGGGGGTTAGCCTACTAAAGTGGGACTGTGGTCGAGATCAGCCATGATCTTAATGAATGGTGGGCTGAGGTCCAAAAGGTCAAATATCATACCAAATCTTTAAATGTCTTTATTCTAGCTGTCATACTAGCTTTATTACTGCAGAGGGTGTCAAACAGGCAGAAACATTTGTAGCTCTTTTTATTGCACCGTCCTTTTGACACAGAAAATTGTGGTCGTGCTGTCATTCTATTTGTTTATTTCCCCGGGCTTAGATTGTTAAGCCGTCAGTGAGTTGCAGATTCTGACAGCTGGTGTCCAGACATGAAACTGAGTGTCATCAATTGACTTTGAACAGCTTTGCTCCATGCTCATACCAGGGAGGAAGGATCGTGAATTATTCCACCTTAATGCATTGGTATATCAATTGGATAATCAGGAAATTTACAAGTACGAACTTGCCAGAAAGATTCATATTTGGGTTACAATATTTCTTTCTGAAAAACTATTCAACTTTATACAATGCTAATCAAATGCACAAAACCAGTTATGAGCATGCTAAAGTTCTAAACTAGTGGCCTTAGATTCTTCTCTCAGAGATCTTCAATATCTGTCTTGTTGAGGCAGGTGGTATCTAATACTGACTTTCGGATGCTCTATAAATACAGCAGTGTTTCTACATGGTGCTAATAACCTAGTACACACTCATTCTGTTTCCACTTTTAGGACCTTTCATGATGGTTGCAATTTTCAAATAAATTAATTCGGTGTTGAGATGCTTAAATCAAATTTAGAGTTGACTTTTACTTTTCACATTTAACTTGGACTTCATCGTTGAGACATTTTATGGGGCAAGTTGCTGCCCAAATAGTATATCCCAGACTGGATAGTTTTCAGGGTATGATTTTAAGAATGAAGCATTGTATTTCCCTATCAATTTGTGCTTCAGTTCAGTTTTGGTCTTCACTACAAGTGTTCAGGTGACAAGTGTTAATGGAGGCTTTGATTCAAAAGTTAAGCCCAATTTTAACCTGGATCATGTTGAACTGAGCAAGAGATGGGAAAACCCAGAGTTTAATATAACTACAAGGCCTTGTGTCTTATTTTTAATTTTTCGATTAGTCTCTTGTCCAAAGCTGACAGAACATATCCAGGTCTGGGGGATGCGTTTGAAAGCTCAAGGAATATTCCTTGCAAAAGGCTTGTTCGGTGGTACTGAGACTGTTTCATTGAGCACCTACACTCTCTGCCTGAGGAAACGGGAGCTCCCAATGGTCACATATTTCAATACTACATCCCATTCCCAGTCTGATATGTCCATCCATGGCCGCCTCTTCTGTGGAGATGAGGCCACACTCAGGTTGGAGGATCAACACCTTATATTCTGTCTTGGTAGCCTCCAATCTGATGGCATGAACAATGATTTCTCCAACTTCCGTTAACCCCCACTCTCCCTTTCTTTTTTCCCATTTCACCCCATCCTCCCTCTCTCCCCTCACAGTTTCTCCTTACCTAGTCTCCATATACCTCCTGTCCTACCCTCCCCCTCCATTCCTCCCAGGCACTCCAGCATTCCTCTTAGACCTCTCTCCCTTCAGCCTATCATGGACCCCCCTTCCCTCTGGCCAATCACTAGTCTCCCACTCCCTTTTTCAAATCTCTGAATGTTCCTTTCTTTTCATCAGTCCTGACGTTGACTTGATGCTGCCTGGCCTGCTGTGTTCTTCCAGTATTTGTGTATTTTCAATTTATTTATTCCAGCATCTGTAGATTTTTTTTCCTATACAATCAACTTTGAATGTTAAACAAAAATACATGGAAGGATCCAACTGGTTTAGCTGTATCTATGGAGAAACACAGTGAACTTTTCAAGTCAGTGTTGCACAATTTTGCTGCTGTTGATGGAACAGACGTTATCTCCTGTGATGAACTTTTTATGTTAAATTGACATGGTGAAAGGAGGAAGAAAATTGTAACTTTCTCTCCCCCTCCCTCCCTTCCACCCCTCATCTGTTGCAGTAGGATGAGCATAAGGGATCAAATATTGTTTTCCAATTATTCAGTTTATTTAAATAAGTTTTCAGAAAATTGATTGTGCTTTACCTTAAATGTATCTCATGCTAAGGACCATTGTTCCATTTACATTGAGATATTTATGCCAGAAAGATGTGAGATGTTGTCACATGGATGTTTTCAGTCAGGATTTCACAATAATAATGTTGGCTCCTCCAGCAGTCATGGAGAAGACCGTCTTGTACATGGGCTCTCCTACGCGTGTGTACAAATAAATATGATTGAAGGTTTCTCCATCTTGCATGGTTTTGGATAATCAGCTAGAAGAATTTTGGAGTCTTACTTTGGCCGATTTGCCAATATTCACATCTATGAGCCACAAAATGGTGTGTTCTAAGTAGCACTGGAGAACTGAACAGTTAAGTGGAAGTCCTCACTCAGGGAGCCCTGCAATGAGGAGAGCACGTTGTTTGGGTATCTTTGTTAAATTGAACTCCCAACCACTGTTGCTCCTCATTGGAAAAGAACTTAGAGCCCAATTTTGTAGAACAGTGGTAATAACCCTATTATCTGGGCCAATATTTATCGATTCGTAAATGTCGCTTAAAAAAGCAGCTGACTGTCATTTATGGGAGCATGCTAAATTTGCCTCCAGCTGCCATTGATTGTCAAATGAAGCAATTACTGGATTGACTTGCCACGTATTAAATTGCTCATCAGTTGTTTTCATCAAACCACCTGTACAGTAAAATGTTTTGTCATCTCTAGCCCATTGTTGTACCATGTCTGGTTTGCAGCCTTTTGTTACCGTTTCCACTCATCTCTCTCTCTCTGGATTCTTAATAAATGTATAAATCGTATCCTCTCATGGCCGGAGATGGAAAAGTAAATTTTGTTTTATAAAGTGAAATAAGACCCTTACTAAATTGGTTGCAACTTAAAAATTCTAAACGTTTAAATCTTTTTCATCCCTTATAACATTTTTAACCATTAAAACATTTCAACCATTATAGTAAAAACCTGCTTTGGTAATTTTTCACTGAATACTTCAGGAATTGCTTAGTTCTCTTACTTTAAATCTCGTCAATATTTGGTTTTACTCCGATCTACTCATGAGCAACTGATTTATTCCAAAATAGCGTGCAAGGAAAAGGCTTAAAGAAGATAAACAGTTACGTTTTCTTCTGAAACCCAATGATGAACAATATTAACCAACCTCATTTCCCCTTTTATTATCACCCATTGAGATGCTGATTTTTTTTCATTGCATCACCTTAAAATTATTCCTTTGTCTTTCATTATTGGTTGGATACCCTTTGAAAGAAGAGTCTAATTTTTTTTTCAGCTCTGTTTGTTTCAGAGGTTATGTATCACTTCTAGGGTCAAGCAGATACTAGAATTAGAGGGCATCAATTTCAGGTGAGTGTGGGGAGATTTCAGAAGGACCTGAGGAGCATCCTTTTCACTCAGAGGATGGACTGTATCTGCATGAGCCCAGAGAGCCAACTTGAAGGGCCTGTTCCATGCTGTTTCACTCTATTGCATATTCATTCTTATGAGCAAAAAAGCCTTGTGGTTATCTGATCCAGACTGCCCTAATTACAGGTTATTAAAAAGATTAAATGAAACACCTTTGCAGTAAATGACATTGTAGGTAATTTGATACCCAGTATAGGAATAGTTCAGGGTGCAGAATTACTTGTACCAAGATTTTCCATTTATGCTTTTTTTAAAAAAAGAGTCTGAAATACATGGCTTGAAAAGGTGTAACACTCGAAAGAGCAATGGATATGAATTTGATAGAGTGCAGGGAAATGGGAATGATGAGATGGTGTAGACAACCAATAATGGCTCAATATACTGTATGATTTTGTAAATAAACTCGAAGCTCCTGCAATGCAACAATGCCATCAAGTGATGAATATTCAAAATTGTACGTACATTATGCACAATATAAACTGAGTATAACGTTTTGAAGCATTCTAGCAAGTTTATGCAGCTCTAACTATTCTTTGAACTAAGTAATTTCACACTTTCAATAGCCTCCGATTTTATGGGATTTTGTACTTGACGAAAACTGAGGACAAATAAGCAAAAATTCATTGTAATTTTTCTCCATTTTTTTCATATCAATGGTTGAGGAATAGAATTCTAACGATGTAAAACATTTCATTGCTTTTCTCCTCCTTTTGACTGCTAGGTCAGTGTCCATTGGGAAATGTGTAAAGTAAGCACAATGGATCCAAGGCTGTTGTGACATTTGTACAACGTCATGCTGCCATCTATTGATTTCAGGAAGCAGGTAAAGATTTCTATTTGCAAATACAGAAATGCACTCAGTACTGGTGTTAAGGACATCTGCCAAATGCGAGAGGAATGGATTGTAGTTAAATTCAGCATTAAATGCCCATCTTTTAATTGCCTTTGGGATAAAAGTGGGGAGCAGAATTCTGAACAACTGGGGCTTGCAGTTTTTCTTGCATCTTTCTGTTAAGGGGTTCCCATTCAGCTTCAAATGGGGCAGAATGGTTAGCTCAACGCTATAATAGCAGGGGATTTGACAGCTGCTAGAAGCTGTAGTAGCACTGGTCAAAACGTGGGAACCACACACTGGAAGTCTGTGGGCTCACAGGAGAGTGCTGTTAACCTCTCCACCAATGGGGAGAGCTGGAGGAACACACTGGGCAGTTAAATAGCCCAGCGCACTGGGTTTGGGGAGGTTAGTTGGTGAATTGGACTGCAGGCAGATAGACAGTTGGTCTGACTCTGCGTGTTCAACCAGTAGTTGCTACTTTGTGCGCAGGTGCTAGCGCTGTTGTCCTGACTGCAGTTTGGGGAACTATGATACCCAGTGTGTGTGTGACTGACCACTGCCTCTCCTGTTCCCCTTTCAAAATGAGGACTTTGTTTGACAGGAGTCACATGACCACCCAAGTCAAGTTATCTAAAGGAAAGGATTTGCATGACAGAAGGTCACTTGGTAACCTTAAGGAGGACTTGGAAGGAGTAAAACTCGTGTGGTGACCTGAAGGTTACTGTGAAAATTCCAAGGTGAAAGAAGTAAAGGTGGTTGTTGCCATGTTCAAAACTTAAGCCAGGGATCACAGTCATCTGGATACAGCCTCAAACTAAAAGACTAGCGGGCAAGGAAACAAATAATCCCAAGCTTGGAGACGAGATCTGTGAGCTGTTCCTTCTAGACATGACTGACTTGGGGGGGGGTTTGTTTTGGGAATTTTTAAATAGATTTTTGGGGGTATTTGAGCTTGGGCTGTAATGGTCTGGGGTTTCTCCCCCACATACACTGTATAATAATCTGTTGGTTGTATAGAGAGGCCATTAAGGCTTATGTTTGGTGATCAGTTTATTGGGTTAATTCTATTATTGTTCATTTGTTATTACATTTTGTGTTAAACTTAACCCATTCGTTTATGCGTTTCTCAATTGCTGCTGGGGAGCGAAATATAAATTGGGGACTTATCCAGGATGGTAACCAAATTTGGGAGCTTATTTGTGTATGTGCTTGAAAAAGAGCTAAATTCCTTCTGCAAGCTCATTAAGAGGCTTGTGTGTGTATTTTAAGGATTGAACCCCCATGTGGTTTCAGTCATGTTTTGTGTGATATGAATGCCTTCCCTGCCCTCTCCCACACAAATGAATTACTTACTCTCAAGCCAAAGAGAAAATGTTTGTTTCCTTAAGCATAAAAGCAGTTCTGGACCTTCCAATGGGAAGCACTGTAACAGCACAATCCCAGAGGGAAATCGGAGTCAAATATTTCTAGGCACTGAGATTAATCAGGCAAGGCTCCCCTGCTGCATGCTCTAGATGCATTCTCCAAAGAATCAGTCACATACAAGTCTAAGCACTTCCTGTCCTTTTGCTGGCTAGAGCCATCCACCTTGGCGAATGAAGGCTAGTTTTCAAGCCCACTGCTCTTCTGCAAACCTCGTGGAAGATAATCTTGGAAAAAGGGATAACTGGAAGATCTGGAGGAATTGCAGATACTGCACCCTGCTCAGTCAGTAGTCCCCTCAAGACTTCACCTCCTGCCCAATCACAATGAGCCAGCTAAGCCTTTAAAAGGAAAGGGTGGGTTGGCAGTTAAAGGTTTTGTGTGCCATTTTCACATTGAGTTAGCAAATTGCCCTAAAATCAGCACAGGACAAGTCCTGCTGTCAGCTCTTGTTTGCCCATTTCTACCATGAGGATGTAATGAATACACCCATTTTATTTGTTGAGTCACACCAAAAGTGTACACCTACAATTTAGAACTGAAATTAGTCGTACATTGGCATCGATACTACCAAACAGAAATGTAGACAGATTTAAATACTATTTCCAAATCCCATTATCCACTATGGGAAGTGGATCAAGGTTAGATTTCCATTTGTTAATGGTCTGCCAATCAACAGTAGAAATTGTTAATGATACTAGATGGGGGAGAAAAAGGCACGTCTCATGGGTCAACCCAGAACCTTCATGAGGACTTGCTGATCAGACATAAACATAATTACAAGATGGGGGGATCTGGATTATATTTAAAGTGGAAGAGATGGAAAGCAAGGTGAGTAGATACAACCATTAGAATAGTAATAAAACCTCAAAGTCTGCGGACACTGGTTGATGTAATATATTTTTGCTATATAAAGTACACTGTTTGACCTGATGACTTTCTCCCCCATTGTTTTTAACATTTGAACAATGAAAAGTTACAGAAAATATCAGTGAAATAATTCTTCTGATTGAAAGGTACAAGAGCAATGCTTATGGATTCAATTGGCAACACAACGTGAGTGGGTGGAAGAAGGATGCACAGATAAGTTTCAAGATCTTTAATCTGAGTGTTATGGCAGAAAGTTGCCAACTGACTTCAAAATCTTTCCAGACTACATGTCATCTCTTTTCAACATTGCACAATCTACTAGGATTAGCAAAAGAATTTCAAGGTTTACTACCCTGCTCATTACTTGTGTAGAATGGGAGGAGGGGCAGTATGTACCCGTGAACCACTGGCTTGCTATTTGTCTTTCTCCCAAGGAGGTGCATAGCATCAATAAATGATGATTTAAAAGGTCACAACTGGTCACTGCATTCTGGCACAGCTTTTTAAAAATAAGCATCAAAAGCTGTTAAATCTAGATTTTACGAACTGTACGGTTTGATGATGAGAAGTGCTTGCATTAAATATTAAAGCACAAATATGTAAGAAATAGAAGGAGGACTCAACAACTTGAACTTGCTCTTTCATTCATGGCTGATCTCCAATCTCCTTCAATTTTCTGTGTAATTCCCACATCCCATCATTTCTTCAGAATTTAATGGAACTTGATCTTAAAAATAGACAGTGACCGAGTACCTGCAACTCCCACCCTGGTTAGTCTTGATGTAGATATTCCAGTCTTTTTTTTAATGTCTTACACATTCAGTTATTGATTCTGCTACTTAGGTCATTCCCCAGATTTAAAGTTCAGATTTATTGTCAGAGCACATGCAACCCTGAGATTCTTTTTCTTGCCGACGAGATAGAATTACCACTTACTGGTAGTTCATCAAAAAAATAGATGCTCCTTTACTTACGATGGTTCCACTGATCATTTGTCAATGTCCGAGTTTCTCGAGAGAAACACAGAAGACATTTTACACCTTCTGAGCTGAACTCTGGGTTCACTATTGTAATAGACAGCTTCAAGATTCCACTATAATGTGATTTATATGGATTTAATTGTTGAAAATATTAAGTGACACCAGTTACCTGTTGGTTCATGTCTCTCAAATTCTCATCAGCTGTTTTATTTCAAGTTCGAACATTATCAAATGAAAAGGAAGATGACGATGAGGGGAACTGTCGTCTCATGAGTGAAAAGGCCATTTCAATTTGTTTTTGCTATATCAGACATGTGTATCTCAACAGGGAGCTCAAACAAGTGGTTTATCACTACTTGGGGACCCCAAAGCAGATAAACGGAAAATTGAGAGGCACTGGCTTTGTATCACCGTTCATAAACTGTTGGTGGTGTTGGCTTTATTGTCCATTCGATTTACAGAATGTGTACTTATGGAAGAGCTCCCTTTTACAGTTCACCTTCTCGATCTGGGTAGTTGTCTGCAATCAACGAGGTTGCAAGAATCAAGTGGGAACAAAAGCTGTTTTAGCTATGTATGTTAATGGTGTTATCAACCAATAGCAGTGGTACAGTACTGTACCATATGTATTTTTCCACTTACGATGGGTTTGTCAGAATGGAACCCCAACGTAAGTAGAGGAGTACCTGTACTCAAGATACAATATATGTAAACAAATAAAGAAATGTAATCTGTGCAATAGAGGGAAAAAAGTACAAAAGTAAAAGTCCTTAAATGGGAGTCTAATGGTGGGGGGTAGCAGCTGTTCCTGAACCTGGTGGTGTGAGTCTTGTGGCACCGACAGGGCATGTTCCGGGTGATGTGGGTCCTTGATGATTGCTACTGGTTTCATTTGCTTTTCCAAACCTTTTCGTTCATTCTCGTTAGTTAAACCACCCTTGCCCTTCACAGATCTTCCTTATTCTTTAAGATTTAAAACTTGATTTAATTCTAAGTTTTCCAAATGTTGATGAAAGGTCGACAATGTGAAAAGCTGTCTCTCATTTCCACAAAGGTGCTTGATATGAATGAGTATTTCTGGCTGATAATGTTTGGAGATTACGCAAAGGTGGGCAAATGAAAGGTGCAACAGTAAACATGCTGGAAATTCTGAACAGAGAAGAAAAGTGCATCTTTCAATGAAGAAGAGTACTTTGGTATTCAGGAATTGGGTTATAAAACAGATTTCATAGATGTTGATTCATGATAGCTTGGTATGTGGTTAGTGTGAATTAAGAATTACAGGGTAGTTAAATGTCCAGAAGAGAACTAAAATTTAATGAGCTGTGCACCTGATCTCAGCAGAGCTTTTAGTAATCCACAAATGTTTGGTAGTAGAGTTTGGTTTAAAAGCATTTGTTATTTCCCCCTCTGACCAGGAGTAGGAATCAAATAATCAAATATATTCAGGTGTTTTGTACATCTCGACTTGGTCCCCAAGAGGTCATCACTTCAAAAAAACCTAACATTCTAGCCTTCTATGCCCAAGGACACAAATTATCTCAAGAAGACAGATAAGCAAAACAAAAGTCAGAACTATATCTATTGGAAATCAGAGGTAAAAGAACCCAAAATGGTGAAAAAGGCAAGCGTAAACATTTTAGTTTAAAGTCAATCATCTGAACTGAAAAATTTTTAAAAACTAGTTAGTTCAAATTGTAGAGGGTAAGGCTTGGGATGCTTAGGACAAATGGAATTTTCCCAAGGAGGGGCCAGGATTGCCATGGGGGATAAACGGAAGTAGTAAACTTGGTTGATGTATTAATAAGTGGTAAAATGAAGGAGGGACTGTGAAGACAGTTGGCTTGTAGGAAATGCTAAACTTGACATGTCAGAGGAAAACTGAGCCCATAATCACTGATTGATGACTACAGCAGAACTGGGAAGTTATGACAAATAGAGAGAGCATGTTAATCGGTGCTGAATTCACTCTGGAATCTGGAAGACTACAACTATCCTGATGGAATATGACATTTTGTTTTTCAAGCTTGCTTTGGGTTTTGTTACAATAGTAACAAAGATAAGCGTATACAGAGCCGTTGTCATACCCACACTCCTGTTCGGCTCCGAATCATGGGTCCTCTACCGGCACCACCTACGGCTCCTAGAACGCTTCCACCAGCGTTGTCTCCGCTCCATCCTCAACATCCATTGGAGCGCTTACACCCCTAACGTCGAAGTACTCGAGATGGCAGAGGTCGACAGCATCGAGTCCACGCTGCTGAAGATCCAGCTGCGCTGGATGGGTCACGTCTCCAGAATGGAGGACCATCGCCTTCCCAAGATCGTATTATATGGCGAGCTCTCCACTGGCCACCGTGACAGAGGTGCACCAAAGAAAAGGTACAAGGACTGCCTAAAGAAATCTCTTGGTGCCTGCCACATTGACCACCGCCAGTGGGCTGATAACGCCTCAAACCGTGCATCTTGGCGCCTCACAGTTTGGCGGGCAGCAACCTCCTTTGAAGAAGACCGCAGAGCCCACCTCACTGACAAAAGGCAAAGGAGGAAAAACCCAACCCCAACCAACCAATTTTCCCTTGCAACCGCTGCAATCGTGTCTGCCTGTCCCGCATCGGACTTGTCAGCCACAAACGAGCCTGCAGCTGACGTGGACTTTTTACCCCCTCCATAAATCTTTGTCCGCGAAGCCAAGCCAAAGAAGAAGAAAGGAAGCCACAGATCGATCACAGCAGGAGTTCACTGTGAATTCCTTCCCTATTGAAAACAGCCCCAGTTCACTTGACAAACTGCTTCTCCTCTTTCAGGACATGCTTCAGGGATCAATAGTGAATTAAACAGATACAGGAAACTTGGCCATTCATCAGTAATATTGGGTCAATTTTTCATCCCCCCACCACCCTTAGCTCGGCCCAACTTGCTTTGCATTTACCACTACTCTGCATTTTACAGTTTTTGTTCCTTTATGCTCTAACTTCACTCATTAACATCAATCTCTCCACAGCAATTTTGACCTCACCCTGTGAGACGTATTCCCCCAGATTCTAACACTCACCAATACCCAAGGGCTAATTTCCAGTTGCCAATTAACTCACCTGCCTGGATATCTTTTGAAGGAGAGAGGAAATTCTGCAAATCCACACAATACCAGAGGTCAGGATTGAACCTGGAAACAGCAGCTTCACCACAATGCCAACCCCAATTTTATTAAAATAATATATTCCACTCAAGGAGCAAAACTATTGAAAAGTTTTAACAATCTTGACACTTAAAACATCAAATGTAAAAACAACAATTATCAAGATGTGAACAGTCTGTTGATTTGCGTCGTGTTCACTGTTTGCTTCTTGCCTCAAAATGTTTAGGATGTCCTCTGTTCACCAAGGTGCCATATAAATATCACTTGCTTTTATATCATTCACAATAAGTTAGGAAATTGGTAGGTAATGACAATCCCGAGGACCAAGTTTCGGAAAGATGTGATGTCGATAGCGCTCCAGAATTTGTCCAGGTTCATCGACTTGTTCAGACATAGGGGCACTATGCAAGCCTCTCACCCATGTCACAGCTCAACCCATACTGCTGTTATACCTTGAGTTTATCTACTGAAAGAGGAAACATGTACTCGTGTACCTAGTATCTGAAACTTTGTATCATAATTAAATGGGCTTTGACATGTCAGACCCTGAGCATGAAAGACAAAAAAATGTTCAATTCCTCATCTTTTTGGAGAATGTTAAATTCTAAACAGAATCCAGATAGAATTTTTGTTAAGCAACCAGACCCAATTCTATAAAAACACTTCATTATTCTTGAATATCTTCCAAAATGTTGAACGTTAATCAAAATATTATTAAATAAGGATTTTGGTTCTGTTTCATCTTCTGTCTTTCAATGTTGATCGTCTCCTATTCTACACTGTGACTTTTTATTAGAATTTCTCACTGAAAGAGAAATTTTGCTTCTGATTTTTTTTAAATGGGAAAACTTTGTTCCATTAGTTTGCTCCTTTTACTTTAGAGACACGGTCATCATATTCTCAAGCAATAGTGCATAATTATCCAGAATTGTTTAAGTCAAACACATCAACCAACCCAGTGGAATTAAAAATGGGCATGCTCAATGATTCAGCAACATCGGACAAAACCAGAAAAATTACCATCTGTTAGAGTTCAGATGAAACTGAAGTTCAAGACATTTTCAGTCACCAAATGCAACCCCTCTATAATATCAACTTTTCAACTGTTTTTGAGACTTAAAAAAACTGTAGCCTAGACTGACCCTTCACAACCTCTGACTTGGTATAATTTGTTACGTTGGACTTTTAGGAAAATGTTTAATCGTAACTACTGAGAGAAATCAGTCCTGTAAATAATGTAATTCACATTTAAAAATGTATCAATTACTTTTATACACCAGTATATCATAAGCACATGTATAATATTGATTACCAAAATTAAGTTTTCAAAAATAATTTTTGTGATGTCGGGGGGTGGGGGGGAAGCAAATGTAAAGGAGGATATTCTCTGCCATTACATCGCTTCACTTACCTTGAAGAAAGCTCCGAGGGCGGATTCAGCAGGCAAACTCTGATCCACCCCCACTGTGAAGGCAATGCCACTAAAAGCACCTGGGGGGGGGGGGGGGGGGTCAGTTAATGACATCACCGGCCCACGACCCAGGAGCACAACTTTTAAAATCATATAGCTAATGTATCTATTGATATTGTGGAGGAGATCTGCCCAAGTCCTAAGACTGCTTGAACAGATCTCCTGCTCTTTACCTACTCTTTGGTCACCATTTTGGGTATAGGCTGCTTTCCCTTCTTGGCGCATGTTTTTTTTTAAATTTTTATGTTTCACACTATAAGCCATAGACCAAGATACATACAGACATTTTTCTCTTGAATATATAGTGTCATTTTCTCCCCCTTTTTCCCCCTCCATTCCCTCCCTCCCTCACTCCCTTCCCCATTTATTTAAAGTTCAATCTATAAGATACATTAAACCCATTAAACAACGTTGTCACTTAATAAAAATAAACAAGAAATTTTACTGAGTCAGTTCTTTCCGTTGTCTTCTCCTTCTGTCATTTTAGGTGGTGGAAGTCCACGGTAGGATTTCTCTATTGTGTTTCATGTATGGCTCCCATATTTGTTCGAATATTGTGATGTTATTTCTTAAATTATGTTATTTTTTCTAGTGGAATACATTTATTCATTTCTATATACCATTATTGTATTCTCACGTTGTCTTCTAATTTCCAGGTTGACATAATACATTTTTTTGCTACAGCTAGGGCTATCATAACAAATCATTTTTGTGCTCCATCCAAATCGAGTCCAAATTCTTTGTTTCTTATATTACTGAGGAGGAAGATCTCTGGGTTTTTTTTAGTATATTGCTTTTTGTGATTTTATTTAATATCTGGTTTAGATCTTCCCAAAATTTTTTCACTTTCTCACATGTCCAAATTGCATGATTTGTTGTTCCCATTTCCTTTTTACAGCGAAAACATCTGTCTGATACTGTTGGGTCCCATTTATTTAACTTTTGAGGTGTGATGTATAGCCTGTGTATCCAGTTATATTGCATCATGCGTAACCTCGTGTTTATTGTATTTCTCATAGTTCCGGAGCATAGCTTATCCCATGTTTCATTCTTTATCTTTATGTTTAGATCTTGTTCCCATTTTTGTTTAGGTTTACCATTTGTTTCCTCGTTCTCCTTTTCTTGCAGTTTGATGTACATGTTTGTTACAAATTTTTGGATTATAATTGTCTGTAATCACATATTCAAAATTGCTTCCTTCTGGTAACCTCAGACTGTTTCCCAATTTGTCCTTCAAGTAGGTTTTCAGTTGGTGGTATGCAAACATTGTATCGTGAGTTATATTATATTTATCCTTCATTTGTTCAAAGGATAATCATTTATTTCCCAAAAAACAATTTTCTATTCTTTTGATCCCTTTTCTCTCCCATTCTCTAAAGGAAAGGTTATCTATTGTAAAAGGGATTAGCTGATTTTGCGTCAATATTAGTTTTGGTAGTTGGTAATTTGTTTTATTCCTTTCTACATGAATCTTCTTCTAAATGTTGAGCAGATGATGCAATACCGGTGAATTCCTACGTTGTAACAATTTTTCATCCCATTTATATAGTATATGTTCAGGTATCTTCTCCCCTATTTTATCTAGTTTTAATCTGGTCCAATCTGGTTTTTCCCTTGTTTGATAAAAATCCGATAGGTATCTTAATTGTGCGGCTCTATAATAATTTTTAAAGTTTGGTAGTTGTAAGCCTCCTTGTTTGTTCTTTCTTTGGCTTGGCTTCGCGGACGAAGATTTATGGAGGGGGTAAAAAGTCCACGTCAGCTGCAGGCTCGTTTGTGGCTGACAAGTCCGATGTGGGACAGGCAGACACGGTTGCAGGGGGAAATTGGTTGGTTGGGGTTGGGTGTTGGGTTTTCCCTCCTTTGCCTTTTGTCAGTGAGGTGGGCTCTGCGCTCTTCTTCAAAGGAGGTTGCTGCCCGCCAAACTGTGAGGCGCCAAGATGCACGGTTTGAGGCGATATCAGCCCACTGGCGGTGGTCAATGTGGCAGGCACCAAGAGATTTCTTTAGGCAGTCCTTGTACCTTTTCTTTGGTGCACCTCTGTCACGGTGGCCAGTGGAGAGCTCCAAAGGCGCTATTTGCCTTGGCGAGTCTGTTGTCTATCTCATTGTCGATCCTTGCATCTGATGAAATGGTGCAGCCGAGATAGGTAAACTGGTTGACCATTTTGAGTTTTGTGTGCCCGATGGAGATGTGGGGGGGCTGGTAGTCATGGTGGGGAGCTGGCTGATGGAGGACCTCAGTTTTCTTCAGGCTGACTTCCAGGCCAAACATTTTGGCAGTTTCCGCAAAGCAGGACGTCAAGCGCTGAAGAGCTGGCTCTGAATGGGCAACTAAAGCGGCATCGTCTGAAAAGAGTAGTTCACGGACAAGTTGTACCATTCTGTTAATTTATCTAGTGCTATCCTTGGTTTCCCCCCCTTTCCATAAAAATTTCCTTGTTACTTTCTTTAACTCCTTGAAGAATTTCTCTGTTAGGCGTATTGGTAATGATTGAAATAGGTATTGTATCCTTGGGAAAATGTTCATTTTAATACAGTTTATCCTTCCTATCAGTGTTAGTGGTAAGTCTTTCCAATGCTCTAAGTCGTCTTGTAATTTTTTCATTAATGGATGGTAATTGAGTTTATATAGATTGCCAAGGTTTTTATTTAGTTGTCTACCTAGGTATCGCATTGCTTGCGTTTGCCATCTAAATGACGATTGTTTCTTAAACTTTGAGAAATCCGCATTATTCATTGGCATTGCTTCACTTTTATTTGCGTTGATCTTGTACCCCGACACTTCTCCATATTCCCTCAATTTCCTATGTAATTCTTTTATTGATATTTCTGGTTCTGTTAAGTATATTATAACGTCATCTGCAAATAGACTGATTTTATATTCCTTCTCTTTTATTTTATTTTCTGTTCTTATCAGTTCTGCTAATGGTTCTATAGCTAACGCGAACAGTGAGGGAGATAGTGGACATCCCTGCCTTGTTGATCTGCTTAAGTTAAATTGTTTTGATATATATCCATTTACTGTCACTTTCGCCAATGGCCCCTTATATAATGCTTTAATCCAATTAATATATTTCTTTGGTAAGCTGAATTTTTGTAATACTTTGAATAAATAATTCCATTCTACTCTGTCAAAGGCCTTCCCTGCATCTAAAGCAACCACTACTGTTGGAGTTTTATTTCCTTCTACTGCATGAATTAAGTTAATAAATTTACAGATATTGTTTGTTGTTCGTCTTTTTTTAATAAATCCAGTTTGGTCTAGATTTACTATTTTTGGTACATAGTCAGCTAATCTATTTGCTAGTAGTTTAGCTATTATCTTATAATCTGTGTTAAGTAAAGATATTGGTCTATATGATGCTGGTGCAAGTGGATCTTTCCCTGTCTTTGGTATTACTGTAATTATTGCTGTTTTGCATGAATCTGGTATCCTTTGTGTTTTATCAATCTGGTTGATTACTTCCAGAAGGGGAGGAATTAATAAGTCTTTAAATGTTTTATAGAATTCTATTGGGAATCCATTCTCTCCTGGTATTTTATTGTTCAGTAGTTTTTTTTATTATCTCCTGTAATTCTTCTATTTCAAATGGTTTTATTAATTTATTTTGCTCCTCTGTTTGTAATTTCGGTAGTTCAATTTTAGTTAGAAATTCATCTATTTTGTCTTCTTTCCCTTAGTTTTCAGTTTGATATAGTTGCTCGTAGAATTCCCTGAAATTTTCATTGATCTCCGTTGGATTATATGTAATTTGCTTGTCCTTTTTCCTTAATGCCAATACTGTTCTTTTAGTTTGTTCTGTCTTAAGCTGCCATGCCAGAATTTTGTGCGTTTTTTCTCCTAGCTCATATTTGTTTTGTCTTCATTATGTTCTTCTCCACCTTATATGTTTGTAGTGTTTTATTTTTTATCTGCCAATTCTCTTCTTTTAGTTGTATCTTCCTTTATTGCTAATTCTTTTTCTATATTTGTTATTTCCCTTTCCAACTGTTCTGTTTCCCGATTGTAGTCCTTCATCTTAGTTACATAACTTATTATTTGCCCTCTGATGAATGCTTTCATTGCGTCCCATAGTATAAACTTATCTTTCACTGATTCTGTATTTATTTCAAAGTACATTTTAATTTGTCGTTCAATGAATTCTCTAAAGTCCTGTCTTTTAAGTAGCATGGAGTTTAATCTCCATCTATACATTCTTGGTGGGATGTCCTCTAGCTCTATTGCCAATAACAGGGGTGAGTGCTCCAATAACAGTCTAGCTTTATATTCCGTTTTCCTATCTCTCCCTTGAATGTGGGCTGATAACAGGAATAGGTCTATCCTTGAGTATGTTTTATGTCTGCCCGAATTCCTTTTCCTTTGGGTGTTGTTTCCTCCATATATCCAAAAGTTGCATTTCTTGCATCGATTTAATTATAAATTTGGTTACTTTTTTCTTTCCAGTTTTATCCATGTTTGAGTCCAAATTAAGGTTAAAATCCCCTCCTATTAGTATGTTCCCTTGCACGTCTGCTATCTTCAAAAAGATTATCTTGCATAAATTTTTGATCTTCTTTATTAGGTGAATATACATTGAGTAAATTCCAAAATTCTGAATATATCTGACATTTTATCATTACATATCTCCCTGCTGGATCTATTATTTCCTCTTCTATTTTGATTGGTACATTTTTATTGATTAACATAGCTACTCCTCTGGCTTTTGAATTATATGATGCTGCTGTTACATGTCCTTTCCAATCTCTCTTTAATTTCTTGTGTTCCACTTCAGTTAGATGTGTTTCTTGTATGAATGCTTTCTCAATTTTTTCAGTAAATTTAGCAGTTTCTTCCTTTTGATTTGGTTATGTATTCCATTAATATTTAAAGTCATATAGTTCAACATAGCCATTTCATACTTTGTTTATCTTTCCTTTCCGTTTCCTCATCACCACCTTCCCTTCTTATCCATTTCTGCTTTCTTCTTTTGAACACATTATAAGACAACATTTCTAAAACATAAAATTTTTCCACTATTCTGATATCTAAAATTCCTTTAACCCAAATAGTCCCTCCCCTTTCTGAGTTGTCCCTTGTCGGACAACCACATCTCCCCTCTCCATTTGGATTTGCGAATTCACTCGCAAGCGTCAACTGATTTCGCAGTGACTGTAATTCTTCCCCACCCAGCCCCCCCAGAAAAGATTTTAATCTTCATATATAACAAAGATCACTCTCTTAATTCCCTCCTTACTTCCTTTCTTCCCATTCTTTCCCTTCTTAGTTCTTACTTATACTCTATTTTTTATATATATATATATATATATACACAAATACATATATATACCTACATACACATAGTTTGTTGTCATTTTTGTTGTTGTTACATCTTTTCGTGCTTCTTCCGGATCCGAGAATAGTCTGTTTTGCTGCCCCGGAATAACTATTTTAAGTACTGCTGAGTATTTTAACATAAATTTATAACCTTTTTTCCATAGGGTCGTTTTTGCTGCATTAAACTCCTTCCTCTTCTTCAGGAGTTCAAAACTTTTATCTGGATAGAAAAAAATTTTTTGACCCTTGTATTCCAGTGGTTTTTTGTCTTCTCTTATTTTCTTCATTGCCTTCTCCAATATATTTTCTCTTGTTGTATATCTTAGGAATTTTACTAGAATGGATCTTGGTTTTTGTTGTGGTTTAGGCGCAAATGTTCTGTGTGCCCTTTCTATTTCCATTTCTTCCTGTAATTCTGGTCTTCCTAGGACCCTGGGGATCCATTCTTTTATAAATTCTTTCATATTTTTGCCTTCTATTATAATTTTCCATTATATCTATCTTCTGAGCTAACAGCTCTTGTGTCTCTAACTTTTTTTAATCAGATTCTTCTAATTTCTTTTAAAAGTCATCTACTTCCATTTCTATGGCTGTTTCTCGTTCTTCCACCTTGTCTACTCTTTTTCCTATATCTGACATGATCATCTCTAATCTATTCACTTTTTCTTCTGTACTTTTTATTCTTTATATTTCACTGAATTCTTGTGACTGCCATTCTTTTACTGTTTCCATATATTCTTTAAAAAAATATATATCCATGTACTTGCCCTTCTCTTCATCTTCCATTTCTCTGTGTTCTTCCTCTTCTTCTTCTGGGTCCACTCCAGGATCTGTGTCCTTTACCTCTGTCTCTTCTGGTTTTCTTGTTGGGTTGTTTGTTTTATTTTGTTGGGTATTTTTGGTCTTATTTTTATTAGAAGTGTCTTGATGTTGGTCTTCTTCCTCTGGGTTGGTCATCTGTTGTTTCTTTGATTTCTTATTTTTATTCTCTTCTTGCTGTTGTGTTGTACTTGTCTGTTTCAGCTGTGGAGATCGACTCCTCAGCTGGTCCCCCCTCCCGTCGGTGTTACTTTTGTCTCGCGGTTGCGCACTTTTGTTTGGCTCCGTGAGCCATTTTTGTAGTCCTGAGTTCAGGGCTTTGACTGACCTCAGGGAGCGGGCTTCTCTCTTCTTTTCTTCCCGTTGTTTTTGGTTTTTCTTTCTTCGCTGCCATTTTCTCCACACTTTTACTTTCACTTTGTTTTGGTTTTTATGTTTGTGCCTTTGCTTTTTTTTACTTTTCTGGAGAGGGCTGGAGTCCCCCTACCGGCCACTACTCCATCACGTGACTCCTCCCCCTTGGCTTTGGCGTCACTGCGACGTGCGGTGCTACTGCGCCACTCGCCCTGCCTCCCTCAGCTCTGGAAGACTGCTCCCGATGCTAGATCAGCCTTAGGCCTTCTCCATAAAAAGGAGAATTCACCTTTTTTTTTGTTGAGCCGCCTTTAATGTGCTTTGCATCATAAAAAGGAACATTTTTCAGTTTGCAAAACTTTCCTTTTAAACAACCATTTTCTTCATGGTTGAGTGGGATATACTCCACTGAGGCTAATGTTAGCTCATGAATTTTTCCTTTACCTGATCTTGGTAGATGCAAGCCCATGTTTAAAAAGGAATAGAATCCAACAAGAAGTAAAAGAAATATGTACTTTTATCACTATAGATGTCCATCATTAAGAGGTAAATTATACTTGTAGAATGTAAAGAACCAAATACTGTGTGAAAATTTGAATGATTAAAGAATTATTTTGAATATTAAGAACTTGTGCTTGGATCTTGTAATAATATGGAGATCAAATGTCCTCAATTTAATCTGAGATCAGTACCATGTTTCTGGCAGACCTCAGTATTTGAGGTTTGTGGTTGCATTTATATTTTTTACTAATTACAAATGCCAGATCAACAGTAAACATTCCCGCTTAACAATACCTCATTTATACAGTAGCCTGGCTTTGATACAACTTGTCCTGATCAAAGAAAAGTACTGTGCTGACAAATGCACCAAGGGCTCCACCTTCAGCTGCAATAAGTTAAGTGAATAGCACATGCAGGCAAGTTGATAAACTATTTTAAGATGACATAACTAGAGCCCTCTTTCTACAGAGCATTAAGACAACATGATGCAATTTACAATGTTTCTTTATAAGATCAAGAGTCAGATCAGGAATAAATTCAGTCACAGATCTCTTTGCATTGCCTTAAAGAAAGTAATTGAAAAGTAATAATTAGGTTCCTTGTAAAAAAAAATGACAGCAGAATCTGTCCATTGTTACAGTATGGACTCTTCCTTGTGCACTTTTCTTTTGCACAACCAAAAAGTGGTAATTCTGCCTCACCCACAAAAAAAATTTCAGGGTTGTGTGATGTCATGTACGGACTTTGCTGGTGACAAACACATTACTATTCAGACAAAAAAGGATTGGATTATCTTTATTTCTTGTATTTTTTAAAAAAATATGAAACCCAGAATTACATTGGCACATAAACCTCAGCAGTAGGCATTTGCTGTTCATGTAGAACACGGTACAGCATTACAGGTGTATGTACAGAAATAAGGAGGTCCTTCCCATTCTGGTTAACTTAGTCATTTTGTTCCTTTGTAAAACCACGAGAATTTTACATCTCCATTGAAACACAGTATGGAAAACAAATGCTGCACCTCTCTGACATTAATAAAAAAGCACATACATATTTTTCATCCATAACTTTTTCATACAAAAAGTGCATTTTCCCCCTAAAGGATTTTGATTTCTTCACCTGTTCACTGATTACATTTTGAAACCAAAGCCAGTACAACTGTTGGTAATACACATTCTGTCTTCAAAGCAGAAAAAGTTTACTCTTGGAATGTTTACTGCCAAAATTATGAAATACCAATACATTTGGCAATAAAACAAGCTTGGTTGTGGGTTGCATTTCCTTTGCAGAAAGACATGTGGAAAAATAACCATTGACTATTTTTCCAACAGGCAAAGAACAAACTGATTTAATGAAAGCTGCAAAAATAAGCAGTTTACATTCATTTGCTTATGTCACCAGTTGTGGTCAAAGACCAGTTTCGAGCAGTTCCTGCAATATCTATTTTACAGGTAAGTAATTTCTTTAAAAAATCTAGTAAATAATTAAAAATATTAGAGTCTCTGCTTTTCCATTTTACAGTTATAAACATTAAAATCCTGAGAATACAGCTCAAAAACTGTTTGTGGAGAGACTTACTTTGGTATGTTATCTCTAAAATACTACATATGAACATTGTTCAAACCTTGAGCTATGCTGAGTTTTTCCTTTCTAACCATAGAAACAAATGGTTCACAAGGGCTGGAAATTATAAAAGGCCAGTTTGCCAGCACAATTGAAACAACTTAATTTGAGAATTTTAATGATTTAAAATAACTGAAAAGACAAAGTAATCATCTTTGTTAAGCAATCAATTTTGTTTGGCAATATTGGTCATCAAACTGCCCATTCAATGTTTAGAAACTTCATTAAGTGACTCACTGGCCAGTGACTAACTGGATGGAAAGCAATCTTAAACCCTGTATATAATCAATCTGAAAGTTTTAAGCTGTTGGCTTCACTTGCTGTTAAATATTTGCCTAAAGATGAGATGCAACTGCTGTTAAATTGAACTGGATTTAGCTTAATATCCTGGTTCTAAAAAGGTGCAGCATTCTCTGTTGGTCACATTCATCAAAAGGTAACCAATCAAGAAATAGAAGAAAACTGCAGTGGTCAACAGAAATATTTGCAGAATAGCTTAAAGAAAAAAATTGTAATGGCAACCAGCACTGAAAGACAGACTAAACACTGAAAAGATGGTCATCATACATTCATGAAAATGGATCATAAATACAAAACCACTTTCATCAGATTCTTCTCTTTTCTCAAAAAAATTACTAAGGCTATGCTACAAGTCTTATATTACAGTGAAGAGACATTATTTACACCTCACTTCTCTCACAACTCTCATGTTGCACCTTTGGCAACCTCTGTGTTTCTCGACTGATTGGTTGTGCAGTACAGCGTAAGTGCACATGCTGAAGTTTCCAGCCAGGTCTGACCTTACTCTAAACTTCCAAGTTACTAACCAAATTTTATAGCAAAAGTTGTTTTTATAAAACAACAACAGTAATGTGTTTCCACAGTAACAATTAAAATTTTGTTTTTTTTCCTCTTTGTATACCGTCAAAAATCAAAACTATAAAATTTACACTTTAATGCAGTAAAAGCAAAGCTCTACACAATTTTTTTTAAAATCTGCTCGTGCTTCCTGAAACAATACAAGTCTCATGAGAAACCATGGTGCTGCAGTGGAACGAAGAGCCAAATGTTCTTCTAAATTGAAGTTTTCCGAAACAAGGGGTTAAAATGAACAGATCAGAGTGCAGTTTATCAAATTGGCAAAATTTTGTAAAAAGAAATTCTAGCAAAATTGTCAGGTGGTTGAAATGCCTCTCAAAACACAGCAAGTTCAAAGAAAAAGTTTTAAAATACAATTTTGATTGTATTCACACACAATTACAAGTGTTTCACCCAAACAGAATCATGCTTCAAGCATGCCCTGCTTTTAACATGTTTTGCCCTTTTATTATAATTGATTGTTCAGGAAACAGTGTGCAGTCAGGTCTTAGAGTGTACAAAATACAAAAAGTGTCATTTATTCAGTCAACAAACCGCTGGCAGGCCTTCTTCCAGCGGCAGGCAGTGCACCACATATCCCGGTTTTCCATTCCATAAACTTTTCGGCATTTCTTTCCTTCACCTCTGGGTTTCCTTAAAGGAAATGCAGGCAACTTTGAAAACAGTAGCTACTGACTACCAGATGTCAGCCAAATGATTTCAACAAAATGACACAATGGAGGCCATTTAGCCCATTGTGTCCATCCTCTCTGAACAAAACCTCCCAGTCTTTGTCCAAGTCCTTATCCATGTTTTTTTTTAAACAATATATATTTTTTTGCCTCTGTCACCTACTCAGGCAGGGAGCTTTGTTTCTCCTTCACCTGACGAAGTGAAATAACGTTTCCAACTTGTCTCTAATCCTTTTACCAGTCGGGTTGAAGGTAAGCAGGGTGCTTGACATGTAAAAATAAACTTCAATTGGCTCAGAAACAATGGCAACTTCCCCCAGTAATAACTGGGTAGTTTCAAAGGAAAATGGGAGTAAGTGGAGGATATTCAGATACCAAGGCATGTACATTCAATTAATGTGCATGTGATGCTGTGGTCACGAAGATGTATGAATAGTCCTCACTCTAGATAGCTAGTGGGTGTACAAGTACCATATATACTTGTGTAATCGTTGATACAGTGAAATAGTCAACACCCCCCCTATTTTTGACCCTGACCGCCTGCTCATCCGATCTCCCGAGATCTTGACTGCTAACCCTGGCCCTGGCCACCCACCCATCTGAGGTCCCAATGCGGACAGCTGCCTGCCAATCTGACCTTTCACCATCCCAACCGCAGATCTCTCCCAGCTACTTGCCCATCTAACTCCCAGCGCATTGGCTGCCAATCTATCCTATCTCCTGACCACAGATCCTCACCCTAGCAGCCCGCCCATCCGAGTTCCTGAGCCTTGTACAACGCAGGCACTTACCAAAGTCAAAAGTTTGACCTGTGTAATAGTCGAACCCCTTTTATTTTTTTTGGCATGAAAGTTTCAAAAAAAAAATTCAACGATTACATATGCAGTATTAACTTTTCCAAGAACCAGTTTCATAAGGCTGTATTTTGAAAAATTCTCTCATTCACCTACTGTATAAAACATTAGAGACAACTGGAGCCGAAAATTTCCACTTTTATCACACCCACCTTTACAAGATAAATAGAAAAGCGGCACGGTTGGTGTAGCAGTTAGCGCAACTTTATTATAGCGCTCGCGATTGGGACCGGACCGGGGTTCGAGTCCCACGCTGTCTGTAAGGAGTTTGTATGTTCTCTCCGTGTCTGCATGGGTTTTCTCCGGGGGCTCCGCTTTCCTCCCACCGTTCAAAACGTATCAGGGGTGTAGGTTAATGGGGTATAAATTGGGCGACACGGATTCATGAGCCGAAATGGCCTGTTACCGTGCTGTATGTCTAAATTTAAAAAAAATTTAAAATTAAAACCCAAGATGAACTTTATTCTTATGGTAATATTTGTTTCAAATTAGTGCTTAACAGGCAAGAGTAATTAGAAATTCAAGCTCTATTGGAAAATGTTCAAGGTCACAGTGTAGGATGGTGTAAAACACGTGATTACAGAAGCAATGCTTTTTAATTGTAAGTAATATGTTGGGAATTCATTAATTACAAAACAAAACTTCTCACTGACCATCTTCACAATGGAAGACAAATCATTCTCTCATCGATTTCCCCAGGAAATTAATAATGTGTCCTTTCCTGATAAAGCAGCCTAACCTTGCTATGGAATAGTTGTCCCAAAAAATGCACTTTGTTTCATTATCTTGGCAAAAGGACTGTAAAGTTCCAAAACTGCTTGACACTTTATCATAAAACTGGTTCCTGTCAAAGGGAAGGGGTGGGGAGGAGTAAACCAGCCAATTATAATCCCCACAGTAGAAGGGCTTTCATACATCTCTACCTCATTAAACTGTTCATTTTTCTTTTATAGTAGACAATGTATCTACTGCAAAATAGCTTCAGTATTTCTCCCCCTCTATAGGTTTTTAAAAAAATATTCAAGAAACTAACAGAATTGCTTTTAAACAGAGATGGTTGTACAATGCACAAAAGTGTTGGGGAAACTTAGCAGGTCACGTAGCATTTACAAGAAGCCACGGGATAACCAACATTATGGGCCTGAGTCCTTCATCAAGGTATGAGCAAAGAGCAAGCATCTTGCCGAAGGGCTCACGTCCAAAACTTTGGTTACTTTTTACTTCCTAAAGATGCTGTGTTATCCATTGAGTTTTTCCAGTACTTTTCTGTCTTGCACAAAAGGAATGGTTTCCAAAATTACAGAGGTTTAGGCTTTAATGGATTTTCTGGCAACTGAAACTAATTCAGGGCTATGAAGAGAATGGCGTAGTTTTGGAGTTGGATTAACTGCGCATTCTTCAATAATCTGTCAGGTGCAACTGGTTGAATGACCACCATTTATAAATTCCCAAGTATCTGCCTTCTCTGTGGAATTAAAACATGATCAACTGTGTATACCAATTAGTAATAATTCAAATCATCTATATTGATTTTCTTTTATGCATGCAACCAAACTTTAATGTCATGAAACTTGGAAAATTTATTTAGTATTAGCAGGGCCAAGTGCTTATGTGAAAATAACACGCAACTTATAAATTAATAATTTCCATCAAATTTATTACACCAGATTAAATTATGTTATAGAAAGTAAAATAGTACCTTGTTCCTGGCCCTGGTTTGGGAGATGACATGAGTGAAGTCTGTACCTTCAAGGATGGGTGAGAAATCTGGCGTTTCTCAACAATACTTACTGGACGAATTTGTGTTAAAGGACCCTAAAGATAATCATAGATTCACATGAAGTTCCTAGTTTTCCATGACGTAACAGCAAAATGTACATAGCAAACACTGCCAAAGAAAAATCAAATTTAATAGGAAAGGGAAATATTTGAAATAAAGTCTGTCTCTTCTCTGGCCAAACGACAAGTACATCCCCAAATTTTCCCTACTTATTTGAGAAAAGTACAAATTTTATTTTGTTGGCTGAGCAGATTAATTTTGTGGCTTGAACTCACGGGGAATCTAACCCAGGAATGTATCTTATTCTGGTTAACATTCCTTTTACACTGGATTTGTATTTCAGGTTTTTTTTTTAAATATCTGCGGTTACTCAAAGGGTCAACAAACCTTTGGCTTTTGATTTGTTTTACTTGATAGAAGTTAATGCTACATTAAATTCTTCCAATCCTGATGTGTATACTGCAGAATTGGACAAATGGAGCTTCAAACCCATTCTAGGTGGGATAGTACATGGCGTCGTGTACTATCCCACCAAGACCACCTGTAAATTGGAAGAACACCCGATTTTCCGTCTGGACACTCTCCAGCCAGATGGCATTAACATTGACTTTTCCAGTTGCTACTAACCTGCTCTCCTTACCTGTCTTCTTTCCCTCAGCTCTCCACCCCCTTCCCCCTCTATTTACCTAGCCATCCCTCCTCCCCTTGCTTACTCCTGTACCCTCCCTCCCTTCTCCACCTATTACCTCTTGCCTTTGCAAACACACCTCCCCCTTATCATTTTATTTGGATGCCTGCTGACATTTTTTCATGCCTTGATGAAGGGCTCAAGCTTGAAAAGTCGGTGATGTGTTTTTATCTTTGCTATATAAAGGACACTGTTTGATCTGCTGAGTTTCTCCAGCTTTGTGTTTTTATAATGATTTCAAAGGTGGAAGCGAGAGGGGTCAGGTATTTTAGGCTCTTGTCTCATGAGCTGAAGTATCCTAATTTCACACATTTTTATTTATATATTGAAAAAAAAATCAGTATCAAATAACTATGCCTAGGCCCATGTCAGCAAGTGCATTTTAAGAGGCGGTAAGGGTTTAAAGCCAAGTTTATTATCATCCAATTGCACAAGTACAACCTGATGAAATAGCGTTCTCTGGTCCTCGATGCAAAACATGTAGACACAGAACCAGACAACACACAAGACAAATAAATATTGTTTTATGAATATGAGAGATCGGATGGTTAGTGTGAGAAGTTCCTTTGGTTGTTCAGCATTCTCACTGCTGTGGAAAAAAGCTGTTCCTCAGCTTGATGGTGAGGGTGCTGATACTCCTGGATCTCTTCCCTGACAGGAGTAGCTGAAA
The DNA here is from genome assembly GCF_036971445.1 of Narcine bancroftii. NCBI lineage: Eukaryota > Metazoa > Chordata > Chondrichthyes > Torpediniformes > Narcinidae > Narcine > Narcine bancroftii. The sequence goes on along the minus strand of NC_091474.1, from coordinate 9,405,066 downwards.
GATGTGTGCAGAATGGAAGGGGACCTCAATGAGTTTGCATGCCCTCTTCAGACAACAATCCAGGTGAATCACATTGATGGGTCTAAGCCTAACCATAACACTAACCTGAACGTAAACCCTAACCCCAGATTTGATACTAGGTCTATGGGTTTGTCCTCAGTGTGAAGTCTGAAGCCCGCTCCACCACCGACAGCCTGCCAGCGATCATAGGTAATTAGTAAGAGTTTACTTAAGGTGGTATGTGAGTAGAAATAAATAGTTTGAAATCCACTTCTATAGATCAACATTGCAGATTTTCCTACGGTTTTTTATACATTGTGCGCATTTTTTCCCCAAGCTCCTTTATACATTGTATGCATATAAATCTACTGCAAGATCTATAGAAGTGGAAGGAAGCCCTTTGTCCCATTTCCACTGGGCTATCCTTAACTGGGACACAACTCATTGCCGGGGATCGTATTCTACCTTCGACTGGAAACAAGTGACTGCTGTCCCTTTCCCACTAGTTTTATTAGCATACTGGCGTCAGCTGGCCCTGGGGATATGAGTAGGGGTCGGGGTGGTTAATCCCCGGTGTGAAATGATATAATTGGATGCTGACGTGCTGACAGTTTTCTTTTTCCACTGGACCCTGTTCCAGTTCATTCTTGGGACAAGGTGCCAGTGGAAAAGGGGCTATTGATTCCTATTTTCATTGTCATCTGCCCAAAAACCTGTAATATAAGTGAGTGTCATGGATCTGTGTTAATGTTGAGATATGTTTTATATAAAAATGTCTTAGTAAATTAAGTTATAGAGTTAAAATATTGTATATGTATTCTTAGTAAGTTAGTTGAGGGCTGGTACAGTGTCACACACAGGTCACAGCACATGTGTAGAAACACTATTGCAATAAGAGAAAGTGTTCAATTGGAGTTGTGAGAGACCAGTAACACTGAGATCAGTAACACTGATCATTGCGTGAGATCAGTATTACTGATCTAAAAGAAAAGTGAGGATTGTGAGAGAGGAGAAAAACTGACATTGCAATATGAACATGAAGAAAATAAAATTGATACATAAGTAAATGAATGAAGCCAGTGCAAACAACATGAGACATGGATATTAGAAGGCAGGAAGCTGACACTGAGTAAGATAAGAATCTCCTACAGCAGCAAGTTCACTGAATGAAGGAGAGAAGGACAGACAATTGAGAATAGAAGTAGAGTTAGTCTGAACGAGATAAGGGTCGCCAAGCCCCAGATAGAATTAGCAAGGCTTGCATAAATAATTAGAAGACCTTAGACAGTATTAGCAAGTTATACATATCTAATTAGTAAGCCATACAACAGATTTTTCAAGTAGGCATATTTAACTAGTAAACCCTAGACAAGATTAACGAACCCTGCAGATGAAGGGACTGTAGCCCTGAGAGTCGGGAAGATGTGAATGGGGACAAGGGCTAGGATGTGAATAAGGACAATGGGAATAATGGCATAAGAAGACACCGACAGGATACCCCCGGTCCTCCAAGTATACTGAAACTGCACGTAGGCAGGAAGGATTGCCTCTGCCAAACCCATCCAGGGGCAGAAGAATGTAAGGGGGAGGGTATTCTGATACTGAAATTTACTGTATAAAAGTTGGGTGAGCCCCAGTGTATGTGTGTATTCCCAGGGTAAGGGGAAGCACCCAACTTTGCATTGTTGTTGTAATAAATGTTCTTTGTTCTCAATATTTGTCTCGAGCAATTTCTTTAAAGGTACTTCTATTTCTAACAGAGTGGATCCATGTGGGGAAAAACAGCCACAAAAATGAAGTGTTCTTAACTGAAACTCAAGTACAAGGTGTGGTTCTTAAAGCAATTTTCATGTGCAATCAGCATTATGCTGGCAGCTGTTTCAAACCTCCAGAATCATTTGAAATGCCTGTGTTGACTTTCCAGAACTAAACCATGTCAAGGCACTTGAACAGCGATAACGTCGAAGGTTGTTATGGGTCTTGGAGTGGTTTTGAAGAAAGGCAGGTTTTGCAGAAATGAAACGAAAACTGTGGTGATGTCACATCACATGATGTCAGAGATAGTGACTTCCGACTGCTCTTTTAAGAAGAGAGGCAGCCTCTTGTGCCCAGAAGATGGTCACTCCTGTTTAAGAAATAACTCATCATGAAGATCACAGTTCCACACCCTAACTTGAGAAGAATATCTCTCTGAAAGACAATTCATCAAAAGACGTGTGATTTGCTTTATAATAACTTCTGAACCACAATTTAAGAAGGTCCTGAAGTTCAACAGGAAGTTTGAAACAGGACTTTAAAAAGAACTTTTCAGACTCAAGTTTAAACTGAAATAGTTTTGGACTTTAACACACACACACACACACACACACATTAAAATTTGCGCATAGTTGGATTAATTTACCATTTTCTGGTGAATTTTACATTACTGCTCCTTTGTTAGTACTAATAAGGTTTGTAACAGTGAGAGGGACAGGATAAAGAGTTGATAATCAACTTGAGAAATTAAGGCTTTGAATCTTTGAAATTCTCTAACCTGTGATGGGGATATTCAAACTTATTTCAGGGTAATAGGGGTAGAATCAGAGTTTATGAGGATTGGGCAGAAAAATGGGAGGTTGTGTGCAAGGGCTCGGGTGGAGGCATTTTTTGAGGTATGTTTGGGATAGTGGAGAAGTAAAGTGAAAACAAGGTGTAGTTGGGGAGAGCAGGCAAATCAAGCTCAATGAGCCTACAACAACTATTTTCCATCTGGGCATACATCGAGTGCCATGAAGGCACTTACCAGATGGATTCAGCCCCTTTCAATCTGCTTTCAGCTATTGGATTTTTGAAAATGTGCACATGTGCGGTTAAACATGAAACCCAATTCAATTAAAACAAGCAGGCTTATTGTATTAGTTGAATAAAGAACCACTTCATACACGTGGACTAGTTGCCCAATCCTCAAACCAGAAAGTAGGCGGGATCAGTTCACATTTTCTGGAATTTAACCTCTGATCCAATCTCAACACACTACTCAATTTCCTGTAGAAAGTTATCAGCAAGTCTCTTGAAACACGCAGAGGTGCGCTTAAAATAGGATCTTGTGTAAATTGTCAATGTTAATTTCATAATAACATAAACAGTAGGAATTGGGCCATATGTTTCCTCATACCTGCTCTGCCATTGAATAAGATCAAAGCTGATCTGATCTTGGATCTGCTTCACTCCCAATGAACTCTGACTGTCAGACCAATGAAGGTGATTTATCTTTTTTTTCCAACATTGCTTTGTACAGGGTTGATTCAATACAGTCATGTGGCCTTTCAAAATCAGTCTGCGAAATTAATTACACTTTTGCACCATGATAAGAAATACTCTAAAGGCGATGGCACTGGAATGCAAGTGTCATGTTATACAATTACCCTACATGGTAAACTGGGCAGATCTTGAGCATTTACAAAGTGAACTAGTTAGACTGTGCACCACTCACCTGCGAACCTTTAAAAATTATAGGTGGAGATTGCAGTGATATGCTGAACCCAGAACCATTTGGCACAAACTTTGATGATACAGGGATGCTCATAGGTGCTGTAGCCTATAAAACATGGTTGCAGGGATATAAAAGCAACAAAAATTAGATGGCATGAAATAGTCAACTGAAGGTATTGGAACATTTTCTCACTAAATGTCATCTTTACATTCCTGATCTGTTTCATCAAACCAAAGTCTACACATCATCCTTACCAATGAATTAAGTTAACCACATTCCCCTCTTTTCCTACCCTCCCTCCCCAACTTCAATTGTACAGTCTTTCTGAAACAAAATGCTTTCCGTTTTGTCTATCTTGGAAACATCAAGGGGGAATGTATTTAATGTGCAGAAATAGTAACACTGAGTGTAGAAGGGAAGTAGGGGATTAAGAAAAGAGACAGATTAATCGAAATAAAAACTGAAGGTCAACATGTTAGTCACTAAATACCTATCCATCCAGAGTTAATCTGTTAAAGCCATACTGGATTCCTGTCCTTGTAGACAAAATAACCAAGAGACTGGAGAGAGTATAATGAGTCATTTATAGCTATATAATTATGTTCTAAATTTGTTTAAATTAATGCTTTTAAAAATAGACCGGAGTCTGTAAAAGTGATAATGAATGGATACACTTCAAGCCCATCTTGAATTTTACCTATAGGTTTTCAATACCCCGGCCCAGTGAAGGCAAGCAAACCAAAAATTTTCTTTACTACCCAATCTACTTGTGTGGCTACTTTTAAGGATCGGTGTACCTGAACCCCAAATTCCTCTGTACGTCAATGTTTTTATATATTTCCCTTCCTACCCATGTCATTGGTCCAAGTTTTGACTGCTCACCCACCCCTGTCAGAAGGTCTCACAAATATCCTCACCTCTGGCAAAAAAAGGGAGGCAACACATCATCCTGTAGTCCCATTTGGAGCCACAGAAATGGCCATATGTGCACCAATGGAGCCTCCTTCCCCCATTGCTTTACATGTCTGCACCCTTTCCAGCTCACTGAAAATTTGATTGAATAGATCTGACCGTTAACAAAGCCAAACTAAACAAGTAGAATCAACAGCTATGCCAGTTGAACGACACATAGCGAAGATGTGAAAATGTCAACTTTTAGTTACATTCAAATTTTCTAATAATTTACCTGATAAGCATGGTCAGTGCGGACATGATACAAGTTAGTTGGGGCAGAGCGACTCAAAGGTGTCACTAACTTTTCTTCACTCTTTGAAGCTGAATTTGAAGATCTGGAATCCACATTCGGAAAAACTGGTGGCATTGTTGCAGTTGGAGACATTGGTGTTAGACTACTCAAACCATCTGTTAATGAATCCACATCTACATCGATCTCTGAGTAGTAGAAATCTTCTTCGCCATCACAGTGGTCAGAATCACCGTTATGCCTGTAACGAGACACATTCTCTGTCACAAACTCTACAACACACTTTGTCAACTATTGAACACATTCAATTAATGATTTATTATTTTTTGGTGTATAATTACAGCCTTATGGTGCTGCATAAGTTTTGGAAATTAACAGTTGTCAATCCAATTAATTATTGCAGCAAGAGGTTTTGTGTGAACCCACACTTTCTTTTTCCACTACACCTCAAGCCATTCTCCATTATTGCAAGTCCAAATATTTTCTCAATGAACTTGGGTTATCCAAAACACTGTTGTGGTGTCCTGAATTATATTGTATTCACCCTTCTTCCTTAAGCTGTCTGATATACATTGATGGGGCTTGTTCAGAATTGATCAATTCATTTTCATTGCAAATCGGACAACTGGCTCATAGCTGTAATCGGATACTAAATGTGACCGATATTTAATACACATTTGAAATGAAAACTCTGATATTAAAAGATTCATATATAAGAAAGTACCTTTTTAAATTCCAACACTCCAGGATTATCCTTGGACTTTGCCGATTCAATTTAAATACAGAAATACTTAATGTGTGCGCAAGGGGGTTAAATGTACCCAGCAGTTTAGACATTCTCTCTTTTCCCCTCACACCCCCAGCTAATCCTTTTTTGGTCAGTGCTGTGGATGAGGCAAATGACAAGTTGCTGCAATGTCTACTGTTGAATTGATACTCGCCGCATCCATCTCCATTATGTTTTGTTTTATATTCAGGATAATTTATTACAATATTTTTTAAAACAGATCTATGTAACATACTCCTTTCTTTCCTTCAAACATTTTTTCAAAAGGTATTCTGGTTAATCTTCTGGAGCAACAGAACCGAATAACTTACTACGAGTTTGGAGTTCAACTGAATCGCTATTGATTTAGAATTGCACAAAAGACCAGATTATGCAAGAACAGCAAATATCCATACTGAAGGATGACATCAATGTCTAGATGGGGTTTCTGAAGAAATCAGAATACTGTGTCATCATTACTTAAATGATCTTATTATTCCACATTTAAGAAAACCCCCTCAGTTCATAGAATGAATTGCTAAACACTAATCCAAAAAATAAAATTGCAATATTAAAAAAATGAGTTTTAGTTATCTGATGACTGAAATAAAGGATCACACTCCCACTAACAGCTCAAAATGTTACTGGTCCCTACTGCAAGTTTCAATTACACAGAAATTCTTCATTAAAATATCTCACAAGGCATTTATGTTTTTGTTCTAAGTTCAGAAACCATTGGGTAACAGTCTCAAACCATAATTCATTTTAAAATGAATTAATAATTTTAAAGAATCTGGTTAAGAGTCTTTCTAAGTAAAAATAAAACAAAGTTAGCTTAGTGTGTGGAGATAGAAAAATGCTTGAACCTAAAATTTTGGAAGAACAAGCAAGACATCTGGATAGAAATTATTCTACCAGGCAGACAGAGCATGGATTTAGCAAGGTCAATTTCTGTTTGACAATTTATGGATATTCTTTGAGGCTATACCAAACACAGTAGAAAAGGAGGAACAGGTAGATTTGTATAGTTTATTTCCAAAAGGTTTCTGATCAGGTGCTGTGTAAAACCCTAACCCAGAAGATAAAGATACACAGAGTTAAGGGCAGTATGAATATAGGATTGGTAAATCAATGGAAGGTTGATTCATTGAGTTGGGATAATGGGTGTTTTTCTGTTTGGCAATCAGTAATGAGAAAAGTGCTGGATGATGCTGGGCGTGCAACTGTTCACAATATATGTTAATGTATTGGAAGAGAGGACTGAGTGTAGTGCACAGAAGTCTGTTGGTGACACTAAATTAAGTGCAAAAGTAAATTGTGCAGAGGATATAGAGGGTCACCAGATGGAATACAATATTGCTAAATGTGAAGTGATCTACTTTGGAAGGAAAACAGGTCAGATTATTATTTAAATGGTGAAAGATTGCAGCATGCTGTTGTGTAGAGGGTGTATATTGGAGGTTCACCAGGTTGATTCCAAAGATGAGGGGGTTTAGCCTGTGGGGAGGCATCGAGTTACCTGGAACTATGCTTGCTGGAGTTCGGAAGAACACGAGGGGATCTTATTAGAAGCACAAAATCGTAAAAGGGAGAGAAAGGCAGGAAATTTGTTTCTACTGATAGATAAGGAGAACTAGAGGACATAAGATTCAGGGATGGAGATGGGGAGGAACTGATCTGCCCAGAAGAGTAAATCTGAAATTCTCCCCACAAGGAAGGAGTAGAGGCTGCTTCATTAAATGTATTCCTACAGAGTTGAATAAATTTGAGAAGAGGTAGAGAAATTAAGGGTTATGGTGAAAAAGGCAGACAGGTAGAGCTGAGTCCACAGTGAGATCAACTGTGACCTTATTGACCAGCCAGATGCCCGACGCCTGCTCCTACAGTGTTCTCACGTTATAATGATTGAAAATGGGACAGAAAGCATAATACTACAATAATTGTTCAAACATTCATAACAGAAAGGATGAAGTAGCAGTTTAAATGAAACCTTGTTACAGCCTCTTATTTTTAATGCCAATATTTCAAACCTACCCCAAGTGGAGTGTGCGTACGTGTTTCTGTATCCCTGATGACGTACTTAGAACTTTCCCACAATTCTTCCACAAACATTTAAACATGACCTTCATGGAGTTCTGCAGAATGGAACAGATGGAGCCAAATGAACAAAGCATTGATACTAAATCTCAACCAGAACCAGTGGAAAATTTAGCAAGGTGAAACATCAGCCAAGATAAATTATGGTGAAAATAGTTTTTTAGAGACTCAAGTTCAATCAAAAAGACTTCTCACGTTTCCTCCATTTCCCTGTCTTTAGTACTGAAATCTCCTCCCTCCAAGCCATACAGACAATGGAGTCTTCACCTTTCAACCCACTGGCATCCATATTCTGCAGATTATCCATCATTTCTGCCAGCTGCAATGGGATCACACCATATGCCACATCTTGCCCTCGTGCCCCCTTCAACATTTTCTTTTAAACTTAATCGCAGAGACCACGCTTGTAATTCCTCGATCCATTCATCCTTTCCTATCTACCCACCTGCTCCCCAGGAACTTTGCTACTGTTCAGACATGTAACACCTGTCTCTTCACCTCCCTCCTCACCATCATTCATGGGCTTAAACAGCCCTTCCAGCTGAGGCAAAGATTCATATGCATCTCTTCCAAATCCTTCTACTACATTTGTTGCCCTCAAAATGATCTCTACACTGGAGAGAAGAATCATGGACCACATAGAACATCAGCACTCTGTACATAATGGCCATCCTGAGCACTCAGTTACATACATTTTCAGTTTCCCTTTTCATTCCTACACAAGTGTGTCTGTCCTAGGCCTTTTCCATCACCAAAGGAAAAAGCAAACCCGAAGAACACCTATTTCTCCTGGATAGTCTAAAACTGAATGGCATAACAGTATAATTTTCCAACTTCTCGTGACCATTGTCACCTGTACATCCACTCTCTTTCACCTTCTGATCCACATTGGTCCTCCCACCTTCCTTTTTTCCATAACACACTCTAGCTCACCATCACTTTGTTTCCCCCCCCCCCCCCCGCCCCCGCCACCCATCTCACACACATCTTTCTACAGGGTCTCCTATCCTCTCTCTATCTGGTTTAAGCTGTACATCAGCCCTTTCCTATCTAGTTCCACTTATCTTACTTTGAGTCTAGCATTTGTGCCTCCACACAAGCCTCCAATCTCTGTCTCCACCTTTTGCTTTCCCCTCACCCCCTCTTGGCTCCTTCTGCCCTTTATTTATTTCTCTATTTCCACCCATCCTCCTCAGTCTGTCTCCCAACTCTGCTCCTACACTCACCACGGCAACCCCACCTCCCAACTTTGCTCCACCTTGATGTAGGCTCTCAAAAATAAAGCCAACAATCCTTTCCCTCCACAGATGCTGCCTGATAGCGAAACCTCTAGCAGTTCAGATTTTTTTTTGCCTTGAAATCTTACTTTGATGCTATGCTCAGAATTTTCTTTGTGGCATTGTTACTTGCAGAAGTTCAAAATACAGCAAACCCCTACCCCCCACCCCCCCCCACACAGTATTCAGCACTTCTTGGGATTGGTAGATACATTCCAGATAAGTGAATGTGCCAAATGCTTGAGATTGCGGGTTGCGTGATTGGCAAACTAATTGCTAGAGAGGACCAATTTTATTTATTTTCCGCAATTTTTTTTTACCAGTTGCTTGAATTCCGGATAATGGGGATTTTACTGTAGAGTGTTATTTAACATCATCTTTAAGTATTTCAGTGGATTTCCTAGCTGATTTTCATTAATATTTGAGAGGGCAGAGGAGGAAAGTGGCTTTACTGTAGTGGCTTGGAGGCCAGCCAGCATCCTCAAACTGAAAAACTCCTGCAGTATCGTTGATTCAGATTTACGTACAATTGCAGTTGAGACACCAGGTGCTATTTGTATATAGTATTAAGATAGGGGCAATAGAGAAAACCAAAGCCAGTGCTTGATAAAAGGGGAAGGATCTCGCCAGTACAAATCCCTAATCAACCTTGAAATTGGTCTAAACAGGAGGAAAGTTTCACCTTGCTTCACAATCTTTTCTTTGAAATTATCTACTGAATTTCTGATGGCTGTTATTTGTTACAAACAATCTGCTCAAACTTCCACTTGATTGTAGTACCACTCCCGAACTCTACCAAAATTGAGCTTGGGTTATCACTACATCATCAATCTCGCTTCCTCAGCATAATTATTCAATGGATAGCTTTTTAATAAAAATTAAAACTATTTGAATTTACTACACAGAAATGGAAGAGCGCCACCGTGTTAAGAAATAGTGTTAATATTGCCCTCAGAACACAACAGAGAGGGCTTGCCTCAGACCTCCACCCCCTAAAATGATAAAAAGACAAAATGACTTGATCCAATGTGCAAAAGTAGATGACACAATTTTCTTGTTTATTTTCATTGTGTGAGGATGTTGAACGTTAAATGGGTTTGGAGGGGGGTGGGAAGGGGGGAGGGAAGGTAGGGGAGGAAAAAAAGGGAAAAAATGCCACTGTGTATATTTAAGAGGGAAATGTTTGTATGTATTTTGATTGATATGGTTCACAGTGTCAAAAATTTTAAAAAAGGGTGAAAACTCTTCAAATAATTTGAAAACTATTTCTTCAGCCCACATCCAGCTGCAAGTATTTGAAAAGGATATTTTAAATCTATGCCTTGGACAACCCCCACAATTTGTCCATGCCAAAATTATGCAAAAAGAAATGTCAGTTTATACTACTCCATTTGCCAATGTTCTCCAATCAAAGTTAAAACAAGAGATTCGCAAAGCACATGGCTCTCTAGATTTTTGTAAACGGCTGGGGCTCTGCTGGCAAAGGCCATGAGAAAAATGGACATGATGAAAAATGTATTCTTAAGAAATTAAGTTCTATTTTACTCATGCAAAGAAAAAGAGCATTACACCACACTTTACTTAACTTGCACCCAAAAACAATGCATCACCATATATTATACAAAGTAGAAAGTCAAGGTGGACACAGCTTCTGTCCAAAGCAACTACCTTTGCTCAAATATCCTTCTCTTTAACTTCAGTCCTTACACATTTTAGTTTTTATCCTTTAAGAAATTCATGTTTAAAATTCTTGATCTGTAATGTTTTAACCTCACCATGTAAAAACAAGCTGAATATATCCTTAAAAAAATGGCAATGACATGCATTTAGACCTTCCCAGCTAATTAATATACTGGAAAGAGCAATAGAAGTCTCCTCCCTCTGTTAACAAAATAGTTGTAAGGGAATATGAAAAGCAACAAAAAAAAACTAAGCAACAAAAAAAAAAGCTTGTTCTCTTTTGTGGTTGCTGCAGAGACCAATTGCTGAAGCAATTCCAGAATACCAACCTTCAAATTAAACATTCAGAGAAGACCAAAACATTAAAAAAATTATTAAAGTATACATATGGAGATAATTCAAACTTATCATAAAAACTTTATCAAAGGGAGTTACTTTACATATTTTTCAAAGATAAACTGTGCCATGAATTGCACTGGCAGTTGCTTAATAAAATGAAGCAGAAATTCCAGTCACATTTTTCCAGCCACTACAGAATCCTGTACAGATTTTGGAAATGAAAAACATTTATGCAAGAAGAAAAGTGTGAAATTTTACAAATTTGCATTTCAATTTCTCCAAAATAATTTACATTTTAATCGAATAACTTTTCTCAAATATCTTGTGAAGAAAAAAAAACTTATTTAAATTTCATTTTTAAGAATACATTCAATGAAATCTTTCCATTTTATTAAAAAAAATGGAAACTGTGCTTCGGGTACATTCAAAGCAAAATACAAAGGGTGGGCATGAGAGAAAGTTCTGGCATCACCCTAGTGTAAAAATGCAACAAAATTTGGTTGGTAATGTGTTAAAATATAGAAATGCTGGAGGAACTCAACAGGTCTTGCAGTGTCAAGGGGTTGAAAAAGGGCTCAGGTAGTGTATCCTTACCTCTCTGATGATGCTGTGAGACCAGCTGAGTTCCTCCAACATTTAATTTTTTGCTGCAATCACAGCATCTACAGACTTTAGTGTTTCACTCTGGTTGGCAACTTACTACAAATTCAATGGAGCTGAAGTTACACTTTCAATATGCTTTTGAGAAAGAGGCAGTTTTTCCATATGGTGAAATGATTTCCAGTAGGAGGTATTTCTGGAACATATTGAAAACGAACCAAAAATATCACCACGTATGGTGCCAAGAAGGAACAGTCCACAGCTGACAGTACATCCCAAACTCAAGTCTTCTTAGCATTATTTTTATAACTAAGTATTACAGGTTATGGATAGTTATTTTTATTTACATTAAACAATTCTTATCACTTTTTTAAGCTTGCTAAATTACTTCATATTTTTGTGAAATTTTGTTTCAATGAAGCTTTTTAGTACAAAACCTATTAGGTTTCTGAATGTATACCACCTTTATGAAATGGTGAAACCACATGTACTAAAGTTTAAAAAAAACAAATAGCATTTTTGAAATGATCAAATAATATATTTTTTTAAATTAGCTAAAATAACATTTTTAAAACTTGACAACAATTTTGCAGTAAAGCAGTGATACAATGTGCAATAATGGATTTTCACAATTAAAGCTCTTAATACAAGACTTGTGCCATATAGTCAAATTACCCTTTATGGGGGCATAAAAGATGACTCTGTACAAGACTGCCCCAGAATTTCCATTTAAAGTGTAGTGCTACGTCTCAAACCAGAAACAACAGAAGACAATTCAAAAAGGTGTTAATGATTATTAACAATATGTCAGAACACTATTAACCCCACTATAACTATCTATAGCAAATATAAAGATGATATAGTTGTAGACAGTGTATATGTGAAAAACCCAGATCATTACAGTCTGTGCCCTAAGAATGTGTCTGAAGAAGAGGAAGTGGCCCTTTGAATTATCATTCAGGTGGCTGTGCTAAAAGTACAGCGCTGGGCACCTGAAGGGAGAGCTGAGCGCACTCCGGCTCCTGTCCCTTGGGCTGTCAGATTTGGGATGGTTGGCTGTCAGAGCTGGGACAGCCAGCGCAGGCTATCAGCGCTGCACCTATCCTTAACTAGTTACTGGTACTGGCCAATTCTAGAGAAGCATGGAGCAGACATGGTCCATGACCAGCATCAAAACTTGCAGTGTCTTATTTAGTAGCTCAAAACCTACTGTTATGGACCATGGACTGACCTTTGGACTGTCATTATTGGGCTGTGGGCGGGACGTCCCCGCGCTGACAGCTTGCCCCGCAGTGTGGGGACTGATATCGGGCTGTGGGGAGAGCGGGGCAGCGGGGAGAGCGGGGCAGCGGGATCAGTGAGGGGACGTCCCACGCTGATAGCCCACGCCAGCCGCCCCACAGTGTGGGGACTGATATCAGGCTGTGAATGGGACGTCCCCGTGCTCTCAACCCGCACCAGCCGCCCCAGTGTGGGGACTGATATTGGGCTGTGGGAGAGACGTCCCCATGCTGACAGCCCACGCCAGCTGCCCCTGCCCTGATGTCCTGTGCTGGGGGGGGGGGGGGAAGGGCAGCTGGGAGAAGAGCCGTCAGGCGCTCTCCAGCTGACTGTCATCCCAAAAGCAGCCGCTTTCAGGCGGCTGCATTCAGATGGCTGGGGAGGTCACTGTGGTGTGACGATTATCCCTCTCGGAGGAGGGTTACAAAATTCGTCTCGCAGGTGCCTCCTGCGCATTCACGTGGCCTCCCGACAGCTGCACATTGCCAAAATATGCAGCTTTACAAGCGGGGCAGTTGGCCACCTGAAAGTGCCTAATCACTCATCTCTGAACCTCTGCTGTTGTAATTTGAATTTGTTGTTTGATTTTCTTTTGTTCCAGATTATTGCTTTGGTGGCTGCCTCCCGCAGCTGGTTGAGTTAATTCAGTTCCTGGGTCTCAAGGTTGAGACTTTTAAGCTGCTATTAACACAAGCTGATTACCAGGTGTAGCTCGCTCATTTTCTCTCTCACTTGGCTCGCTGTCACCAACATCTTGACCAGAATAGCTGCTTCCATTAGTGTTGACCAGGGCTAGGGAGCGGATTTTATACTTGGCATACAAGACAACCCCTGATTTGGAGGTGACAATTTTAAATTTTGGCATCGTCCTATATGCTGGCATATATGGTATCTTCTTATTTTGGTTATTCACATGAAGATATTTCCTGAACTCTGCCGACTGCAAATACAGCTTATGTAGGAATAACCTTTTAACACCGTACACAAAAACAAAGTCCCCATACAATTTTCAGGTAATATCTTATCTGTGAAACAATATTTACTCCAATTTGCCTTACCCCAAACTAACCCACAAACAGCTCTTAAACCCCCATCAACTCTTCTACCCCTTAGACACCTCCTGCTGTAAATGCAGTAAGTGCAAAAAATGTCCCCCCTCACTTTCATCCATGGCCACAAACAGACCCTCCTGATGAGGCAGAGCTTTACATTCACAATGCCCAACCTAATCTACTGAATTCAGTGTACTGTGTTACCTCCTCTACATTGGCGAGACCCAATGTAGACTGGGTGACTGCTTCGCTGAGCAACTACACTCTGTTTATAGATTGAAGCATGATCTTCCTATAACCAACCATCTCAACTCCCCCAACCATTCATACACACATGTCCTTGGCTTCATCCATCAACAGTTTGAGGCCAAACAAACTTGAAGAAAAACATAATATTCCCTCCTGGACACTTTAAACCTAATGGTATGAATGTTGATTTTTCCTAATTGCAGGTACCCAGTTCCACCATTTCCATCTCTTTTTTATCTGCATTTATTTTATTCCCATCAAAACCTCTTGCCCCATGGTATTTCCCTCTCTACCTCTCACATTTTCTGTCTGATAACTCATCACCTTTTTAAAAAACACAGCAGATGTTCGAAGCATTTCATAATGGTGGAGGTCAGTGCCAGAGGGCAGTAGTCATTGAGGCCTGTTATTGATGCCCTCTTGGGTGTTGGGATGATGGAGGCTGTCTTAAAGAACAATCTATATTCCAATACTTTTGATGTTTTCTTCTACCCTAGTTCTGCAATTTTCCTAGCATCACATTTCTGTTTGGATACCCTAGTTATGTATCCCCATTCATTTCTCAGCAGCAGGCCAACATAATTCTTATGATAGAAGAATACATTTCATCTTGCTTTGTTACCTATTTATAACCTCCTCTTCGACCCCATAATCTTCCACCACTATATATTTTTTCCCCCTAAACTAATCCCTCCCTCAAAGGGCGTTAGGATGTTTTACATTTCAGGTTCTAAAGCACTAAACAATTGTGATCTGAAACTAGAAGACAGACATGACACATAGCCATCTTCCCAAGTGTTTGCACACTGCACCAATAAAAATAATCTTTGAAGGACAAAGTGTGTGAAGAAACTCAGGCAGTTGCACTTCCTCTTGATCCAAATAGAAATATCCTCAACTGAGGTAGCAAGTTTGGTCAGGGGAAAGGGAAATCCAATTCAGCAGTTTTCGAGCCAAATACTACATTTATCCAGGCTTGTGAAACAATTCCCAATCTACTGCAGGCACTCAGTGGGTAAAGCAGCATCAGTGCGAGAAAAAAAAGAATGGTTAATGTTTTAAACCAAATCCTTTTATCAGGACTGAAAATTAGTACAAAACCAGTGAAGAGAGGGCAGGGTGGGATGGGTGAGGGAGATCCCCCACACGGGTTGGGGCAACAAGGCAGAGGTGAAATATGACAGACAGAGGCAAGGGTTGGTAGATGTTAGACAAAAGAAGAGAGGCAAGAAAAGGGTCAGGTGGAGGAAGAGGAGTCATTCATGGTTGAGTGGATGATTAGAAGACAAAGCTTGCCAGTGCAGGAATATAAGTAGTGAGATTTAGAACTGTGGTATAAAATTGGATCTGATGATGGGAGAGAGTGGAAGAACCTAGTGGGGAGACAGGGGTGGAGGGGTAAAGAATCAAAGAGGAAAGGGGATGGGATGAGGTGGGATGCTGGGTAGGGCGATTAAAAAAAAGGGGGGATGGGGAGAAAGAAAGTACAGAAGGGGTGCTGAAGGAGAAGGGAGGATCTTTACCTGAAATTATAAAGTTCTATGTTCATACGATTAAGCTGTAGACTACCAAGACAAAATACAAGGATTTTGCCCCCTCTAGTTTGGTTAAGGCCTCACTCTCGCGGTGAGCCTGAGGAAGACACAGAGTGGGAACAGGAAGAAAGATAAAATGGCACGCTCTCTTGAAAACTCATCTTTGACAGTGAAAAAAATGAGAGCTCAAAATAAAACTGCTATTTTCATATCAAGTTAATTAAACAAATTGAACAGTGTTGAGTCAGTCAGAGAAAAGCTAAAACAGTAAATTAGACAATTAAGTAGCTTTGAAGTAGGTCCAAGATACAAACACTACATAAATTAAGTTCAGGAATAAAAATTAAACCAAACCTTTCTTTTCCTTGGAGTAGGTTCCTCAAACAGGAAGTGAGATGCCTCTGGTTCATCAATGCCATCATCTGATTGTCCAGACAATGGGAAAGGTTTGGAGACATCACCTGGCAGTGGTGGCGATGGGGTAGACGGATTGGAGTGGTCACTTGGAATGTCCCAACTCCAATTACCACTAGTAGTGCTGCTGTCACAGCTGACAGACAAAGTGGGCCCCTCTTTTGATACTTTACAGTTATCTGGAAAGGAAACAAAGAGGTTTTTTTTTGCAAATTAATAAAATAGTTTTATTTTCTTCCAGTAGGATGAAAATTAAAATGAGCTTTAAGAGCTGATGAGATGGACAAAAACTATCTGGTTCCAGAGTTCTACGTAGCAGGGTTTTCAGGGCTATGCTGAAAAATAAAAACCAAAACAAAAGCTCCTTGAAGCTTTCCCACCCCAGTGGGAATTTGAAGAAACAGTTGCAGTGTATGGAATGCCTGCCAAGCGGTAATGCCATATAATAGGCCAGAGAGCTATGGGGAGTTTTCAGGACCACTACCTTCTTAAAAGGTCTATCCAAGGAATGTGCAATCTGCTCAGGTCATTTGTTAGAATAGCTGAAAGCAATGGGCATGATTACCAAATCAAACTAATTATTTCCAAGGAACAAAAAATCTCCCAATGAATTCAAAATCTGATTGATTTTGTCCAATGGGGCAAAAAGTTGACTAGACTGAATGACTTTTTGAAGTTTCTTTTTGTTATAGGAACATAAGGCATTAACCACCTTTGAAGTATAGAAATGGAGTGGAAACAAGTCATCATTGACTCAAGAAACTACTTCAGATGAAAATATGCTGTGAATTTAGGTTTACACCGACACACAATCATGGACTATCCTAATGGTCTGATACAATACTTTTTTTTAAAAATTTTTTTTATTTTTCACACTATGAACCATACTGACCAAAATACACACAAACATCTCCCTCTTGAATATACAGTGTCATTTTCTCCCCTTTTCCCCCTCCCTTCCCTCCCTCCTTCACCCCCTCTCTCCACCCACTCAACGTTCAACATATAGGATACATTAAACCCATTAAACAATGTCATCACACAATGAAAATAAACAAGAAATTTGTGTATTTTACTTTTACATACTGGGTCAGTTCATTTCGTCTTCTCCTTCTGTCATTTTAGGTGGTGGAGGTCCGCGGTAGGACTTCTCCATTGTGTTTCATGTACGGTTCCCAAATTTTGTTCGAATACTGTGATGTTATTTCTTAAATTATATGTTATTTTTTTTCCAATGGAATACATTTATTCATTTCTATGTACCATTGTTGTATTCTCAGGTTATCTTCTAATTTCCAGGTTGACATAATACATTTTTTTTGCTACAGCTAAGGCTATCATAATAAATCTTTTTTGTGCTCCATCCAAACAAGTCCAAGTTCTTTACTTATCTTCTTTCTTTGGCTTGGCTTCGCGGACGAAGATTTATGGAGGGGTATGTCCACGTCTGCTGCAGGCTCGTTAGTGACTGACAAGTCCGATGCGGGACAGGCAGGCACGGTTGCAGCGGTTGCAAGGGAAAATTTGTTGGTTGGGGTTGGGTGTTGGGTTTTTCCTCCTTTGTCTTTTGTCAGTGAGGTGGGCTCTGCGGTCTTCTTCAAAGGAGCTTGCAGCCCGCCGAACTGTGAGGCGCCAAGATGAACGGTTGGAGGCGAGATCAGCCCACTGGCGATGGTCAATGTGGCAGGCACCAAGAAATTTCTTTAAGCAGTCCTTGTACCTCTTCTTTGGTTCACCTCTGTCTTGGTGGCCAGTGGAGAGCTCACCATATAACACGATCTTGGGAAGGCGATGGTCCTCCATTCTGGAGACGTGAGCCACCCAGTGCAGTTGGGTCTTCAGCAGCGTGGATTCGATACTTGCGGAGTACTTCGATGTTGGTGATGAAGTCATTCCAATGAATGTTGAGGATGGAGCGGAGACAGCGCTGATGGAAGCATTCAAGGAGCTGTAGGTGACGCCAGTAGAGGACCCTTATATTACTTATATTATATTCTTATATTACTTAGAAGAAAGATCTCTGGATTTTTTGGTATGTGGCTTTTTGTGATTTTATTTAATACCTGATTTAGATCTTCCCAAAATTTTTCCACTTTCTCACATGCCCAAATTGCATGTACTGTTGTTCCCGTTTCCTTCTTACAGCGAAAACATCTGTCTGATACTGTTGGGTCCCATTTATTTAACTTTTGGGGCGTGGTGTATCGCCTGTGTAACCAATTATATTGTATCATGCGTAACCTCGTGTTTATTGTATTTCTCAAAGATCCGGAGCATAGCTTTTCCCATGCTTCATTTTTTATCTTTATGTTTAGATCTTGTTCGGGTTTACAGCTTGTTTCCTCGTTCTCTTTCTCTTACAGTTTGATGTACATGTTTGTTATAAATCTTTTAATTATCATTGTGTCTGTAATCATATATTCAAAATTATTTCCTTCTGGTAACCTCAGCCTACTTCCCAATTTCTCCTTCAAGTAGGTTTTCAGTTGAAAACTACAAACACTACAAACATATAAGGTGGAGAAAAACATAATGAAGACAATACTAGTGTGGCAGCGTAAGAGAGAACAAACTAAAAGAACGGTATTGGCATCAAGGAAAAAGGACAAACAAATTACATATAACCCAACGGAGATCAACAAAAACTTCAGGGAATTCTATGAGCAACTATATCAAACTGAAAACTAAGGGAAAGAAGCCAAAATAGATGAATTTCTAACTAAAATTGAACTACCGAAATTGCAAACAGAGGAACAAAATAAATTAATAAAATTATTTGAAATAGAGCAAATACAGGATATATTAAAAAAACTACCGAACAATAAAACGCCGGGAGAGGATGGAACTCCCAATAGAATTCTATAAAACATTTAATGACTTATTAATTCCTCCTCTCCTGGAAGTAATGAACCAGATTGAAAAAACACAAAACATACCAGATTCATGCAAAACAGCAATAATTACAATGATACCAAAGATGGGGAAAGATCCACCAACACCAGCATCGTATAGACCAATATCTCTACTTAACACAGATTATAAGATAGTAGCTAAACTATTAGCAAACAGATTGGCCGACTGTGTACCAAAAATAGCAAAACTAGATCAAACTGGATTTATTAAAAAAAGATGAACAACAGACAATATCTGTAAATTTATTAACATAATCCATACAGTACAAGGAAACAAAACTCCAACAGTGGCAGTTACTTTAGACGCAGAGAAAGCCTTTGACGGAGTAGAATGGAATTATTTATTCAAAGTACTACAAAAATTCAACCTACCAGAGAAATATATTGATTGGATTAAAGCATTATATAAGGGACCATTGGCAAAAGTGACAGTAAATGGATATATATCAAACCAATTTAAATTAAGCAGATCAACAAGGCAGGGATATCCACTATCTCCCTCACTGTTCGCGTTAACTATAGAACCACTAGCAGAACTGATAAGAACAGAAAATAAAATAAGAGGGATAAAAATAAAAGAGAAGGAATATAAAATCAGTCTATTTGCAGATGGCATCATAGTATACTTAACAGAACCAGAAATATCAATAAAAGAATTACATAAGAAATTGAAGGAATATGGAGAAGTATCGGGGTACAAGATCAACGCAAATAAAAGTGAAGCAATGCCAATGAATAATGCGGATTTCACAAAGTTTAAGAAAGAATCACCATTTAGATGGCAAACACAAGCAATGCGATACCTAGGTATACAACTAGATAATAATCTAGGCGATCTATACAAACTAAATTATCAGCCATTAATGAAAAAATTACAAGACGACTTAGAGCACTGGAAAGTCTTACCACTAACACTGATAGGAAGGATAAACTGTATTAAAATGAACATCTTCCCAAGGATACAATACCTATTTCAATCATCACCAATTCACCTAACAGAGAAATTCTTCAAGGAGCTAAAGAAAATAATAAGGAAATTCTTATGGAAAGGGGGGAAACCGAGGATAGCACTAGATAAATTAACAGAATGGTACAAACAAGGAGGCTTACAACTACCAAACTTTAAAAATTATTATAGAGCCGCACAATTAAGATACCTATCGGATTTTTATCAAACAAGGGAAAAACCAGATTGGACCAGATTAAAACTAGATAAAATAGGGGAGAAGATACCTGAACATATACTATATAAATGGGATGAAAAATTGGTACAACGTAGGAATTCACTGGTATTGCATCATCTGCTCAACATTTGGAAGAAGATTCACGTAGAAAGGAATAAAACAAATTATCAACTAATCCCTTTCACAATAGATAACCTTTCCTTTAGAGAATGGGAGAGAAAAGGGATCAAAAGAATAGAAAATTGTTTTTCGGGAAATAAATTATTATCTTTTGAACAAATGAAGGACAAATATAATATAACTCACGATACAAGGTTTGCATACCACCAACTGAAAACCTACTTGAAGGACAAATTGAGAAACAGTCTGAGGTTACCAGAAGGAAGCAATTTTGAATATGTGATTACAGACACAATGATAATTAAAAAATTTATAACAAACATGTACATCAAACTGCAAGAAAAGGAGAACGAGCTGTAAACCTAAACAAAAATGGGAACACGATCTAAACATAAAGATAAAGAATGAAACATGGGAAAAGCTATGCTCCGGAACTATGAGAAATACAATACACACGAGGTTACGCATGATGCAATATAATTGGTTTCACAGGCTATACATCAACCCCAAAAGTTAAATAAATGGGACCCAACAGTATCAGACAGATGTTTTCACTGTAAGAAGGAAACAGGAACAACAATATGTGCAATCTGGGCATGTGAGAAAGTGGAAAAATTTTGGGAAGATCTAAACCAAGTATTAATTAAAAATCACAAAAAGCAACATACCAAAAAACCCAGAGATCTTTCTTCTAAGTAATACAAGAAATAAAGAACTTGGACTCGATTTGGATGGAGCACAAAAAAGATTTATTATGATAGCCCTAGCTGTAGCAAAAAAATGTATTATGTCAACCTGGAAATTAGAAGACAACCTGAGAATACAGCAATGGTACATAGAAATAAATAAATGTATTCCATTGGAAAAAAATAACATATAATTTAAGAAATAACATCACAATATTCGAACAAATATGGGAACCGTACATGAAACACAATAGAGAAATCCTACCACGGACCTCCACCACCTAAAATGACAGAAGGAGAAGACAACGAAATGAACTGACCCAGTATGTAAAAGTAAAAGATACAAAAATTTCTTGTTTATTTTTATTAAGTGATGACATTTTTTAAACAGGTTTAATGTATCGTATAGATTGAACTTTGAATAAATGGAGGGAGGGAGGGAAGGGAGGGGGGAGAAAGGGGAGAAAATGACACTATATATTCAAGAGAAAAATGTCTGTATGTATTTTGGTCAGTATGGTTCATAGTGTGAAAAATAAAAAATTTTTTTAAAAAGTAGGTTTTCAGTTGGTGGTATGCAAATATTGTAGCATGAGTTATACCATATTTGCACTTCATTTGTTCAAAAGATTAATATTTTATTTCCCGAAAAACAATTTTCTATTCTTTTGATCCCCTTTCTCTCCCATTCTCTAAAGGAAAGATTGTCTGATACAATACTTGTTGCAGAACGACTGAAACAAACTATTAACATTCCCCTACAGGAGGAATCCAGTACCACATTGCAGAATTAAAACAGTTAACGAGATTGATCAGTTCAATGTGAACCAAAGAGAGGAATATTTTCTGAACAATGTTGCCTTGCATCAATACCAGTTATCTGAAATTATTCTGAAATATTTACTTCTACATAATAATTACTTGAGACTGTTAACATCCTAACCTTAAAATAAAAGAATTTAGTACACATTCAACTGTTCAAGTTTGGTTGGACAATACATCCAAATGTACTTCACACCATTCCTATTCCACGAATTAAACCTAGATACTTACAGTGAAGTTAGATAACCCCAAAGATGCAATGTTATTATATACTTGGTCAAATAAACAAATGCTCTTTGAAATATTATTTCTGCTATCTGTACAACTATGTTCAAATGCTGTTCAATTCAGCAATTTCTCATCAGTCATTTACCAAGAATCTTCATAAAATCAAAACATATTGGACACCACTGTAAGCTTCACATCTCATTTTACAGCTTGAGCACATTGCCAGTCTTTCAAGCTCAGCCAAGAGATGGTGTGACACTCGCCAATTCACTTTTCTCCAGAGAGATCAAGTCACACAGAATGGAAACAGACCATTCAGCCCACCATATCCATGGCTGATCAGTGGAGATTCATCCAGATTAATCACATCTTTCAACACTTGGCCCATAGCTTCCTATGGTGTGGTAATTTTAGTGCTTGCCTACGTCCATCACTCATCCAAGCAGCACTTTCAAGGCATTCACCATTCTCTGGGTGAAAAAAAAACCATTTGATCTCTCTAAATTTCTTCTTACCCAAAATTTATGTCTTAATTCCACTTCTGAATAAGGGAAAAGGTTTCCATCCAGTCAACCTATCCATTTACCTATCTATCCTCAATTTTACATACCTGGTACCTCTTAATCTCCATTCCCAGGAAACAGATCTAGCCTTTTCAGTCTCTCCGCATAACTGAAACTCCCTGTCCTAGGCAAATTCCTGGTGAATCTGCTCTGCATTCCTCTCCAGCACCTTTATATCTTTCCTATAATGGGATGACCACAAATGCATGCAGTACTCCAACCAAGAACTGATTGACCAATGTTTGAAAAAAATTAGAGCATTTACATTTCTTGCAGAACAAAGTGGCAAGACACAGAAGCAGCAATAACTAAAGGGCAACAAGCAAATCTGTACTGACCTAATCTCCATAAAGTTGATGGTACTACCATTATTGAGATGGCCATTGTCAATGTGGTAGCCATGCAATGGGTCTCAATGAATAAAAAATTGACAGCATACCTAAACTAATCTCCATTTTCATATCCTATTGACGCTTGCCCCATGCATTTCTGAATTGGCAATGGCAGATGGGGCATGTACATTTAATTCCCTCCAGATCTTCTTTATTTGAGATACCAAAGGAAAATGACTCGGACAGCCTATAAACTGCAGGAAAATAGTGATGTAACCTCAACCACACTCAAATACACAATTTAAAATGTTTTGTGTATCAGGAATCCTGTATTTCTCTATGATCAAGAATAATGGAAGAGTCTGACACTAATTTAGTGCATAGTTTTGAGGATATGCAAATCACACATGGGGATAATTCCATCTACACACACCTAGTGGCCAACATCAAATTGCTGTGCAAACATCAGCCATTTTATTTTCAAATCAATTCCAACCCTAATTCCAACATGATTAGAAGAACTGACAGAGAGAGCATAAAGATTGTCTCAGTTTGAAAACCTACCCAACATGTGTGTTCCTGAGGTTGGACTGCGGACCAGTGGACTGGTGGAGAGACTAGTCAAAACTGTAGCTGCCATAACTTCATCCATGTCAGCTTCTTCTGAAGGCTTCCTGAAAGAACATGATTATATTAGTAATTTAAAAACTCTGGATATGTCAACAATTTATTGTTACTTTTATATTCAGATGTAATGTGGGGCGGCATGATTAATGCCAGTGATTGGCACCGGGCTTCGAATCCCACACTGTCTGAAAGTTGTTCTCCCTATATCTTTGTGGGTTTTCCCTGGTCGCTCTGGTTCAAAACATACTGGAGGTGTAGGCTAAATGGGTCTAAATTGGGCAGCATGGACTCGTGGGCCGAAATGGCTTGTTGCCATGCTGCAAGTCTCAATTTTTAAAAAAAAAATCTACTGGGACAGCTTGCGGAAAAAACCCATTTTGAAGACAGGCTGTGAGTTCTTAGTTCAGCCTGGTCAAAGCCCTTGAGGTCCATACAAGAAGAGAGGGCTGGCTGCATAATGTTTTACTTGAAATAAGGGAAACAAAAAGGAACTCTGTGGTGACCTGAAAGAAAGGTTATCATCTGGAAAACCCTGATGGGGCAAGTTTCTTTTGCAAGACACTGAAATGGCTGATCTAAAGGAATCAGTTGTGGGTGTCCAACGAGCAACAAATCTCTTTCTGAAAACTGACAAGAACCTTCCTGAGCGATAACTATTTACTTTTCAAGCACCAAAGCCTGGTGAAATTCATAAATGTTAAATTCTGTGCATAGTATAAGAATTGCCTGATACTGGTGCACTTGGAGGAATGAGAAGTGAGTTTGGTCTGTCAATCAAAGAACTTTTCTGAACTTACACACATATTACAAACAAGTGCGCTTAGAATTAGAAGGGGGTTAAGTTAATAGTAATAAGTTAATAGTAATAAGCCACAAACGAGCCTGCAGCTGACGTGGACTTTTTACCCCCTCCATAAATCTTCGTCCGCGAAGCCAAGCCAAAGAAGAATAAGTTAAAGTGTGATCCTGTTTTCATGGTTAAAGATAATTAAAAGTAACTTTTGTTTAAGTAACCACTTGTCTTGGTAAATTTCTATTGCTGCTGGGTTTTGGGGCCCTCTGGACTCATAACATTACTCATTGTTTAAAATGCATCTCATCCAAAACATCTTCCACAAATAAAAAAAAAAACCATATCTGTCAAACTAAGCTGGACTTTTCTATATTCCTTGACAATAAACGCAATATTCCCAATGCTTAATCATTGAATATCACTTGGTGCATTTATGCCAAAGCTTTTAATAACTATAGGTGAGGTCTGGATGCAGATTCACACTACACAGAAAACACTGAACACTTGCACTTCTTCAAGCTTTCTGTGCAACATTCTGTTAATATTAGGGCATAGCTATCAATGCAGAGAACGTTAACTGGTTTTCTGCAACCTGTGTGAATGTTCCTACAACTTTTTCTCTAGCCTACTAATATCTGCACATACAGCAATAAAAATTCAATTTCAAGGCAGTGGATAAACGAGAAATTCCATCCATTTCACCTGAAATTTTATCTAAACCTTTGGATTACTTGTTCATTTGGATCTCAACAAGGCAAACTGTTATACATTTGCCCTAACACACACTACTTTACAGGAACAGGAATAATTATATCCTAGAATTCATGGATAATATGCTAGCCTCGGCGATGAAAACTAATGCTGGTGAGGCTTAATAGCCAGCAAAAGTAACCTCAATAGACTGTTGATGAACTCTTGTTTTCTAAGTTTTATATAGATTACACAAGCAAAGCCTGTGAGAAAATATCTTGACTGAGAGGACAACTTATCATCTTCACACTTGGAATTGCTGCTTGATTGAAAAAGAATGATTGGGTGCCAATTTTCAGGGTAAACATTTTGCAAACACAGATTGTAGATCCTGGCTTTGCCAAGTACTTTTTAAGAAGAACAAAGGTTGGAATGCGATACATTAGTTGGAAAGGATTCAAAAAGGTTAAATTTGAGAATGAACAGCAGGAAATTGCAATTGATTTAAGATGAGAGGGGCAAGTTAAAATGGAACCCAAGATCGATGGGCCTATGGTTCAAGCTGCGCCAGATGAATGGTAGAGGTGGGTACAAAGGCAACATTTAAAAGACTTAGGCAGGTACATGGTTAGGACAGGTTTAAAAGGACATGGGTCAAACACAGTTAAAACAGACCCATTCAGGCAGTTTGGCTAAGTGTGAATGAGTTGTGCTGATGAGCAATTTCTGTGTCGAACAACTGACACTATAAAAGAAAAACTGAAGATCACAAATATGGTTTAATTTTTTTAATTTAAAAATGTTTGTCAAGAAATTAGCATCTCAAATATTTCATGTATTACACCTCACCAGCATCAATTGAGAGATGCATAAAAGATGGGCTAAGTTTAACTCAAAATTTATTAACAATTTTCAGTAATAGAATTAACTCAATAAAACTTAACACCCAAACATAAGCCTTTCTGGAAACTATATATTAATAGCAGATATTCGTAACATTTATGTGGAGAAAAAACCCAGACCATTAAGCCCAAAATAAAAATCCCAAAACAAAACCACAAGTCAGTCAGTCAAAAGAACAGTCCACAGAATCTGGTCTCCAGGCATAGGTTTCTTAGTTTAGTTGCACACAGATCTTTTAGTTGAATGTGGAGAGAAAAGCCTGTTATCACTACAGAATTACGACCTTGACAGGGGAATATGAGAGACTTTCCTGAGTTTCTAATGTGATACCACCTTTAATTTCTTCACAAGGAAATTTTCACACAGTGATATCCGAATCACTTTTTAGGGTTGTCAAATGACTTCTACCACACAAAGTTCTCCTCTTGAAAAGGGACTGGAGAAGCACAGGTCGGATGGACACACTCACACTGGGAATCAGTGTCACAAACTGCTGTCTGGACAACAGTGCTGGCACCCATGGACAAAGCTGCTTAGTCTTCTTCTAACTGAAGCTGTTGAGTGAGCACACTGACAGACAGTTCCTCACAGCAGTGTTGGCACCCACGAATGAAGCAACTCAGCCTCTTCCCTGCTGAAATTGCCCGGTGAGCACTCACACACAGACTGACTGATTAACCACCATCCGACTAACTGTCGAGTGACTAACTGTTCAAACTCAATGCGCTGGGCTCTTCAACTGCCCACATGCATCAGCTCTCTCCTGATTGGTGGAAAGCAGTTGACAACAGTGGGCATGCTTTCCAGGAGCCCACCGGCTTCAGCGTGGGGCTCTCTAGCTTCTGACAGCTGTCAATTCTCCCAGTGTGTGACTCTCGCACTCCAATTAGCTGTTCGCTTTCTCAGTACACTGCTTCAGCGCTTCCCAAATTGCGGGCTCCTCTCTTTCCCGCTACATATTTCGTCCTGTCCCTGGTTCGAAAAGAAAGCTGTCCAGGGTCCATAACACATGGTATGGAATTTTTACTGTAATAAATTATTTACATTCAAGTTGTAATTTCTTGGTCAAGAGCAAATTGTATAGTTTGGATGGGGAATACATCCAAATCTATAACAAAAATGTACCATGCTCTCCAGAGCAAAAGTGGAAAACCAAGGTTGCAGAGATCAAGGGAAAGATGGGAGTCAGACTTGGGTGTGGTGATTTCAGAAAGAAGCTGCTCAGATTGGTGTAAGGACAGCATGACATCAATTATATCTTACCCCATTACAGTTACACAGATCAAAAGCTGAAATTTCAGAGATGTGTTTTAAGTGTGAGTCTGAGACAGAACTTTTTTTTACATGCCATGTGGTCTTGCATGTAAGTGAGGCCATTTTGGCAAAAAAAAACAGAGAAAAGTTAACCAGGATAACAGGAATGACCTTCACAGGTGACCCGGAGCGACATCTATTAGGTAATTTCAAGAAATAAGTCACAAATCGACCAAATATCAAATCTCATTTATAAAAATGGCACTGGCAGGGGTGAAAAAAATGTATTGTGATCACTTGGAACACACATGTCAAACTCTGGCCCGCGGGCCAAATTTGGCCCGCGATATAATTATATTTGGCCCGCAAGATCATATTAAATATATATTAGAGTTGGCCCGCTGGCTGCCGCGCCAGTATAGCGCATGCACACTGAAGGTGAAAATGAAGACACCGGAGGTGTGGAGGGATCTCAAGAGCCCCGAATCCTGGAGATCGGAGCGCCGCACTCAGCCCGCCCGGCTCCCGGACACACAGACGCGGCTGGAGTTGGGGACCATCCTCGCTGGGTCTGCACTTCAGCGGCGACGCCAGACCGAACGTCTCGTTGGCGATGCCTTCCCCCTCGCTCCGTGTGCAGTGGACCCTGCCTCCTGCTCCTTTTGTTGGAGATGAGCCCAGTGCCGTGAGATCACAGTTTAATCCCTCTCCGACCATGGGAGGGGGG
Organism: Narcine bancroftii; assembly: GCF_036971445.1. Taxonomy (NCBI): domain Eukaryota; kingdom Metazoa; phylum Chordata; class Chondrichthyes; order Torpediniformes; family Narcinidae; genus Narcine; species Narcine bancroftii. The sequence goes on along the minus strand of NC_091474.1, from coordinate 9,377,259 downwards.
TGGGAGCAACGCGCTCTTCTCAGCCAATTCCTCCACCGCCCTGGACGCCGGCGTTTCAACGGGGAGTTCGGGTGCCTTCGTCAGGCGACCGACCTGTTGGTCCAAGACAAGGGGAGAGCGTACAAACTCCACACAGACAGCACCTGAACTCGGGTGAACGTGGAGCTGCGACCCCACATTCCACATCAGGACTGTGTGTAAGATTGGGAGGAGTGAGACGGAAGCTTATTTTGTTCCTGTGATTTAAGCCTTTCTTGGGGTGGAGGGGGGGGTCCTTCTCTGACCACTTGCCTAACAATTAACCTAATCAGATGTGGAGTTACCACAATACAACAGTTCTCAACCTTTTTCTTTCCACTTGCGTCCCTGTGCCATTGGTGCTCTGTGATTAGTAAGGGACTGCTTAAGGTGGTCTGTGGGTGGAAAGAAAAAGTTTGAAGACCACTGCTTTAATCATCCCTCATTGACTCGTCATATGCACGGTTTCAGAACTCCAAAGGAAATGGGCCAATGACAATGAAAGAGTTTATCCAAAACTATTATTAAACATTTATTTTAATAAGAAAAAGTTTAACATTACATATGTTGAAAGAAGAGAAAACATGCAGATGTTGTTGAAAATCTTCAATAAATATTTAGTTCGGCCCTCGACTTAGTCCAAGTTTTTAATTTTGGCCCTCCGTGAATTTGAGTTTGACACCCCTGACTTGGAAGGTCGATTCCCCTCTACTTATAGCATGAAGGACTGCAGAAATAAACAGCTATGGAGAAAGAAAAAAAATCACATACAACTTAAAGAATTAATATGACACTTTTGTGAAGGTCTGGCAGCCATACCTGGACCACATAGGAGCCCAGATACAGTAATAAAAGGAAGAAAAAAAAGATATAAAAGTAACTATTTTTTAAAAACCGTTTCCCCAAATGTACTCTATATACTTAAAATAAATGTACGCTCTGACAGTGAATGGATCTGTATGTATGGAAAGGGAGGAGGGTGGGACTGTTTTGTTTTTGTTTGTTGCATTTGTAAGAAAAAGTTTAATATATTGTATATAGTTAAAATGTCACTGTATAATTTTTGGAAAAAGAAACAAAAATTAAATATTTTTAAATAGACCACATTGTATGGACTGATGAATCAAGAGCAATTTGTGTGAGTGGATGGGCAAAATACTTAGAACCTGCCAGCAATCTTAAGACTCATATTTACCCGCTACATTCGAAGAAATATTTTTATTTGCATGTTAAACAAAAAAACTCAATCACAATTATAAGAGGTGGCCTACAAATATACAAGGGGGACTCTCTTTGGCTTCTCTCTCTGACTGCAAGTCACACTTAGGCAATTCCTGCCAGTAGAAAATCTGTCTGCCTTACAGCAGGCAAAAAGAAATTTCATGCAATATGAAACTGTTTTATTACTATGATAACTATGGAAAGGCCGGGGATCCTGTGATATCTGTCCTTGAGAATGACATCAGAACACCATTCAAGAGGGTGAATCCTCGCAAGGCAACAGGCACTGATGTCGAACCTGACCAGGTCATGAAAATCTGTGTCAACAAACTAGCTGGATGGAACTGATATTTTCAGCTGCAGTTGAAGGCTCACACTTACTTCAAAAAGGCATCAATTATCCTGATGCCCAAGAGCAGAGTGAGCTACCTCAACGGCTATTGCCAGTAGCACTAACATCTGTGATGAAATACTTTGAAAGGTCGGTCACGCCCAGAATTAACATGTACCTAAGTAAATGACTGGACCCACTACAATTCTCCTACCATCACAATCGCTTCACAGCTCACAAAGTATCACTGGTTCTCCAGTCAGCTCTGGATCTCCTAGAAAGCACAACTCATACTCTTCATTGACTGCAGCTCACACTTCACTACCATTATTCGCTCAGTGCTGGTCTCTGCACCCACCTCTGAACTGGCTCCTTGCCTTCCTCATCAGAAGACCAGTCAGTACAAATTGGAAACATAGTCTCCTCTTCACTGATGATCAACATCGGCACATTTTAAGGTTGTGTGGTTAGCCCACTGCACTACTCACCATACACCCATGACTGTGTGGCTGGGCACAATTCCAATGCTTTCTACAAATTTGTCAATGGATGTCAGTAGAATCACAGAGGGCAAGGAAGAAATGTACAGGAAGGAAATCGATCAGCTGATTGAGTGGTGTCACAACAACCTTGTATTCAATGTTAGCAAAACTAAGGAAATGATTGTGGACTTCAGGAGGAAGTCCTTCTTGAGGGTCAACAGTAGAATCTGTCCTGGAGCCTCTATGTTCGTGCAATTATGAAGAAGGCTCGCCAGTGGCTATACTTTGTGAGGTGTTTGAGGAGATTTGGTGTGCCACTGAAGACTCTCGAAAACTTCAAGAGGTGTGGCATAGAGAGTATTCTAGCTGATTGCATCACTGTCTGGTATGGAGATGCCAATGCTCAGGACAAGAAAAAACTCCAAAGAGTTGTTAACTTGGCCTGAGACATCACAAGCACCAGTCTTCACTCCATTGAGGACATCTACAAGAGGAGATGTCTTAAAGCAGCCTCTATCCTCAAGGACCACCTTCCCCCCCGCCCCTGCCCCCCCCACCCCCAAACCAGGCCATGCTCTCTTCACTCTGCCACCATCGGGGAAAAAAGGTACAGGAGCCTGAAGCCAAGCACTCAGCTGCACAAAAACAGCTTCTTGCCCTCTGCCATCAGATTCCTGAATGAACAATAAACCACAGACAATGCTTTATTTTGACTTTTTCTTGCACTTTTAAAAAACTTATTTTGTAAGATGGTTTATATAAATGTTTGTACTGATACTGCTCCAAAACATTGAATTTTGTGACATGTTCATGACAATAAATTCTGATTCTGAAAATCCACTTAATAGATTTTGAAAATAAAGTTAAAATTGTCACAGATCGAATTTTACAGCACATTTTGTCCTTGGTTATTAGCTTTAGTTAAAGCCACCTTTTATAAGTATAATGATTGATTTCTCAAAAGTGATCTGGATGTACAATGTGATGCAAGCTTTACATTATTTTATCCAAGTTCTTGGGTTACATTTATTCCAGATACATTTACCAACAATGAAAAATGTGAAACTATCTCACATGAAGTCTGTTTGATGCAAAGTGAAACTTGGGGTCCAACCTGGGTGTAAGGAAACTGAACAAGAATTGACAGTTTCGCCCCATGAGCCTGTTCTACCAAACAACACAGAAACAAGCCTGTCAACCCATCAAGTGCAAGGTGAACTATTTATTCCACCTGGTCCTATAGATCTACACCCAGACCACACCCTCAAATATTCCTCCCATCTGCCGCGGTAACTCACGGTGTCGCTGTTCCCCCTCACCACCATGCACTGAAGGTACGAATGTTTCAGAATGGAAGAAACAGGTGTGTCCAGGGTGGCAGTGGTGGCACTGAGCAGGGTTTTGGGGAGGTGGGGGCATGAGAAGGTTCAAAAAATGAATTAGCACAGAGTTTTAGCCTTGTAAGTAAGCTGGGCTTACAAAAAATGTTTTTGTTATTATAACTAACTACGGGGATATTTTTATAAAAAAATAACAAATTGCTGAAACACTGCACAAAAATTTTAGACAGTCATTTTGGCGTCATCCCCTCTGACGACGTCACCTGGCACGGTCTGCACCCCCCCCCCCCACCTAGTGACGCCAGTGTCCTAACCTATTCAACCTTTATCTACAACTAAACTCTTCACGCCTCAGCAACATCCTTGAAAATTTTCTCAATTATTTCAATCTTATTTGACATTTTTCCGGTAGGTTGGTGACCAAAACTGCATACAATACTCCAAATTTGGCCTCAACAATGTCTTGTATATTTTCAACATAACATTTCAACTTCTGAACTCAGTTCTATGACTTGTGAAGGCCAATATGCCAAAAACTTTCTTTTACGATCCTCTCTCTCTCTCTGTCACACCACTTTCAAGCTTTGTGCATCTGTACTCCCACAATCCTCTGACAGGCTCTTGTAGTTCCCTATCATTTTTACCATGCTACTCCTGCTCTGGTTTGTCCTCACAAAGGTGAAATTCCATCTGCCATTTTACAGCCCATTTTTCCCAGCTGCTCCAGATCCCCAACAACCGATCTCCTTAAATGCAAGTCACTGGGTATTTTGCAGTGACAATTCATGCCGTTTTCTCCCCCCACCCCCTTATTAACTCCACCCTCTGCCCCTATGGAGTTTGGCAGTCAACGATAATAAATCACATTATAATAAAAAGATCTGGACTGCTATTCCTAAATACTTTTCAATTCAATGACACTGTTTACTCGCCTTGCAACTTGAAATCTGCATAAATAGCCATGGTGACATTAGCACAACTCAGTCACTTGAATATCAAATTTTCCCTGAAAATATTCTATACTGAGGATTTGTGTAAACAAAAGAATTGGTGTTCTGTTAAAGGATTTCTGTGGTGCTAATATAGTCCAAAGTTGTTTGAAAAGAATTCACAGTCTGGCCAAAACTAATATTAACCTTACTATTGGAGAAAGCAAAAAAAAGTTTGTCAATAATAATCAGATACTTTTTTTAAAAAAAAGGCAAGTCCACTATCATTTAGCAAAATTTCTGGAAATTTCCTACCTTGATAATGTTCCTGGATTATCAGCCAGAGAGTTCTACAGCACAGAAACTGGCCCCTCAGCCCTCATTCAAATCACCTCTTTAAATTCCTGGGGAAATGGCAATATTTATAAACTCTGATTTAGTTAAAATCTTGGTAAACCTTCCTCCCAATACATCTTTCCTATGATGTGGTTCAGAGTTGTAATAGAACAGGTTGTAATATTGAGCAGCGCAAGTAGCTCCATAAAACTATTGAGCCCACTGAAAACTTCAATTCCATGTGCCTTTATGGGTTAAATTGAGGGCACAGGTTTCATAAAATAGCTGATTTTCCCTGGAGTTAATAAAATGGAAGAGTGAGATAATCAGGATCTAGACAGAGGTAAGCACCACCATCCCATGGTGCTAAACAGAAGTGGCCTAGGGTATTGAGCTGTAGACATCAGTTTTCTGACACCTGCATGCTGAAATTATTTAAAATATGGAATATTGAACATCAAAAACGCATCCTTTAATTTATTTATATATTTATATCTCTTTTGAGTTTTTAAAAAATATATACACAAACTCCAAAGGGTTCAAATTTGTATCGAAAGGATATTGGATGCAAATTTGAAAAGAAGACAATTCAGAGATTTTCCATTACTGTTGAATTCGCCTTCATGTGAACTTTGAAGTTCGGCTGTGATCTCTGCTGGGATTTCCGTCAGTTTCTCTAATCTTGACCAAAACTCATCCCTCCACCCCCCCCCCCTCAAATTATTTGGACTCAACTCACCCTATTTGGTTTCCATCAAAATTCCATCCTTTACAATTTGGACCCACCCAGGGTCACAGGCATGTTCAAACCATCCACTATTTCAAGGCACTATTTTAAATCAGATTTACAGATCCACGCAAAACACCTTGCTTTGCCACAAACATACATTTGTCCTGTCTTTCAAACTATACTGCTTAAAACTATACTCAAAGCTGTCATCATGTTCAATGTTGCCACAGATCATTTTTCTCTTCTCATCTTCAGATGTCAAACTCTTAACTGCTTATGAATTCCAATATCCACCTGACCCTTCAAATCCACAAATTCTCCAGCCAATTCTACGCTCTAGTATCCCCCCGCCCCCCAGACCCTTCCATTGCTTGAAATCTTACGCAATCTTTAGCAAAGGCTTCAGTTCAGTCCTGCTCCATCTCCATCAAAATGATTTTCAAGCCAAACAGGATGTTGCTTTATTTTTCTACCACTTATTTTCATGCCTATTTTTTCTGGCCATGAGTTCTTTCCACCACCTCCCCCACCACCGGACTTTTTTTTTGGGCTCTTTTTTTGGAATTCTCAATCAGGCCGGATCCCTTTTTTGCTCTCTTAGTGTTTCCAGACCTATTCCCCTTCGAAGTTCTGACAAAGGGGCTTTGACCTTAAAAACGGTTTCTCTTTCCACAAATCTGCTGATCTGCTGAAGGTTTTCCAGCATTTTGTGTTCATGCAAGAGGATTTCATTCATCTAAACTAGGATCAGATTAGTTGGAATTAGAACAGTTACAGGGGACATAAATAACTAAAAATTCTTGGTGGTGGCCAAGGTACTGCTGCACATCATACATCAAAAATTTACCCTACAGAATGTGCTCACATTTTAAATCAACAACACTGGTTAAACAACAGAAAATGAATAAGAAATAAAAACAAAATGCTGGAAAAATCAGGAGATCAGGCAGCAGCTGAAGTATTGCTGACCTCAAACACCTTCTTTCCAAAGGTGATGCCTGACCTTCTAAGTTTTTTTTCCAGCATTTTATTTCAGATTTTCAGCATCTCCACTTTCCCTCTCCCTGCAAACCTTCCCCCCCCCCCCCCCCCCCCCCCACGACTGACTGAATCATAAGCCAAGTAGTTCATTTCCATATTGCAAGATTCTCTAAATTCACAACAAGCAACCTTACAACACAGCAGCAGCCGCCATGGTAAAAAAAAAAACTCTTGAGCACCAAAATAGAATATGCAACTTAAATTATTTTCATCTTGCATTGTTTACTCCCCACCCACCTGCAATAATCTATAAAACAGCTGCTCTCTTAATACAAAATGACATTTACATTGGAATGAAGACTTCTGATGAACTTTAAAAATAAAACAAAAAATTTAAACCAAGGTTAAAGTCACAGTCCAAAAGAAAACAAAAGCGATTGGTGGCACAGTTATCACAGCGGTTAGTTCAACACTGTTATAATGCCAGCGTGTGTAATTGGGTGGCCTGGGCCCATGGCTGTAAGGGCTTATTACGCTGCAAAGAACACAAGAAATAGGAGCAGCAGTAGGCCATCCAGCCTGTTGAGTATGCTCTGCCGTTCAAAGGGATCATGGCTGATTTGACATTAGGCTACATCTCCACCTACCTGCCTTAATTCCCCTACTATGATGGATCTCTAAAACAAATGTCACTGAAGTTCACTGGAAATTCTGATGACCACAAGATCTTTTGTCTTTTAAATTGTTTATTCTTAATGCGGGTGTATTAGTTAGGCATCGTAAGAGTGAGCCTCAAGCAACTGGAAAATTCACTTAAATGGCATGTACCAATCCCCATAGATGACAGATTCCAGGACTTTTACTGTATTTGGAACTCTCTGATGGATAATGCATTTGCAGGTTCAGATTTTCTCAAGTTGTAATAATTGGAAAACACTATATTCTTAATCACGAGGTTCATTAACAGTGGCCAAGTTAACTCAACTTACTGGCCTTTGGATCAATTTAGCTGCCATTACTAATCCATCTGATCAGCAAAAATTGTCGGGGGTTTATATTCTTGGCTTCTTGGAGAGCAGGCAGCCATTGACTGTATTCATCATTCCAAAAGGTTGCTTTGAACAATTGGCATATGTTCATTTACTCAAAGGAGTTACACTCACAAAATATGTATAGTGCCCTCCATCATGTTTGGGACAAAGACACTTTTTTTTTCCTTTATTGCCCCTGTACTTCACTGTTTTTAAATCAAACAATTCACATGTTATTAAAATGCACATTCCCAATTTCATTCAAGGTTATCTGTATACATTTTGTTTTGACCATGTAGAAATTCTTTTTTTTTCTTTGGCTTGGCTTCGCGGACGAAGATTTATGGAGGGGTAATGTCCACGTCTGCTGCAGGCTCGTTGGTGACTGACAAGTCCGATGCGGGACAGGCAGGCACGGTTGCAAGGGAAAATTGGTGGGTTGGCGTTGGGTGTTGGGTTTTTCCTCCTTTGTCTTTTGTCAGTGAGGTGGGCTCTGCGGTCTTCTTCAAAGGAGGTTGCTGCCCGCCGAACTGTGAGGCGCCAAGATGCACGGTTGGAGGTGAGATCAGCCCACTGGCAGTGGTCAATGGGGCAGGCACCAAGGGATTTCTTTAGGTAGTCCTTGTACCTCTTCTTTGGTGCACCTCTGTCTCGGTGGCCAGTGGAGAGCTCGCCATAGAACACGATCTTGGGAAGGCGATGGTCCTCCATTCTGGAGACGTGACCCACCCAGCGCAGTTGGGTCTTCAGCAGCATGGATTCGATGCTTGCAGACTCTGCCAGCTCGAGTACTTCGATGTTGGTGATGAAGTCATTCCAATGAATGTTGAGGATGGAGCGGAGACAGTGCTGATGGAAGCATTCTAGGAGCCGTAGGTGATGCCAGTAGAGGACCCATGATTCGGAGCCGAACAGGAGCGTGGGTATGACAACGGCTCTGTACACACTGATCTTTGTGTGTTTCTTCAGGTGGTTGTTTTTCCAGACTCTTTTGTGTAGTCTTCCAAAGGCGCTATTTGCCTTGGCGAGTCTGTTGTTATCTCTTTGTCGATCCTTGCATCAGATGTAATGGTGCAGTCGAGATAGGTAAACTGGTTGACCGTTTTGAGTTCAGTGAGCCCGATGGAGATGTGGGGGGGGGGGGGGGCTGGTGGTCATGGTGGGGAGCTGGCTGATGGAGGTCCTCAGTTTTCTTCAGGCTGACTTCCAGGCCAAACATTTTGGCAGTTTCCGCATAACAGGACGTCATGGGCTGGAGAGCTGGCTTTGAATGGGCAACTAAAGCGGCATTGTCTGCAAAGAGTAGTTCACGGACAAGTTACTCTTGTGTCTTGGTGTGAGCATGCAGGCGCCTCAGATTGAAGAGACTGCCATCCGTGTGGTACCTGATGTAAACACAGAGGAATTAGGGGATATGGGGAGAAGGCAGGTAGGTGGAGTTAGGTCATAAATTAGATCAGCCATGATCGTATTGAATGGCGGAGCAGGCTCGATGGGCCATATTTGGCCTACTCCTGTTCCTAGTTCCTATGTTCATTGTTGAGGTCTTTCATGGCTTGTTTCAGCATCTAATGTTTGGGACATTTGGCTTCACAGATGTGAGTATTCAGGTATGTTTAATTGCTTCATTGGTGAAGTAATAAGAGACCTTGGCTTGCTTCAAAACTTTTGATCACCTCTGGAGTCTACAGTTGCCATTTTTCAAAATGAGGGCCAGAGTTGTGCCAATGAAAGTCAAAGAATAAAACGGTGAGAGACATCGCCTAAACCTTAGGATTACCAAAACCAGCAGTTTAGAACATCATTAAGAAGAAAGAGCATTATTAAGTCAAAGAATAAAACGGTGAGAGACATCGCCTAAACCTTAGGATTACCAAAACCAGCAGTTTAGAACATCATTAAGAAGAAAGAGCATTATTAAGTCAAAGAATAAAACGGTGAGAGACATCGCCTAAACCTTAGGATTACCAAAACCAACAGTTTAGAACATCATTAAGAAGAAAGAGCATTATTAAGTCAAAGAATAAAACGGTGAGAGACATCGCCTAAACCTTAGGATTACCAAAACCAACAGTTTAGAACATCATTAAGAAGAAAGAGCATTGTGGTGAGCTCAGTAATCGCAAAGGGACTGGTATTCCAAGAAGACTCCAGTGCTGATGACAGAAGAATTCTCATCATAATGAAGAAACAGGCACAAAGGCATCTCAGACAGAACAAAAAGACTCTTCAGGAAACAGGTGTGGATAATTTGTCAATGATGACTGTCTGTCGAAGACCATGAACAGAAATACAGAGGTTACAATACAAGATGTAAACCACTAGTTGGCCACAGAAAGGATGGCCAGATTACAATTTGCAAAGAAGTATTTAAAAGAGCCTGCAGAATTCTGGAAAAAGGTCTTGTGGAGAAATGAGACCAAGGTTAACCTGTATCAGAGTCATGGCAAGAGCAAAGTGTGGAGGTGTAAAGGAACTCCCCAAGATTCAAAGCATACTATCTTAGCCATGGTTTGCATCTTGCAGACTCCAAAAAGGAACAAAAGCTTAGAGGTGCTTAACTCTCTTACCTGGACGAATGAAGCAATTAAACATACCTGAGTATTCACACCTGTGAAGCCAAATGTCCCAAATCTTATGGTATCCTGAAATGAGGACAGTATGTATAAAAAATGCTATAATTTCTAAATAGTCAAACCAAACTGTATACTGTACAAATAACCTTGAATAAAAATCTGGAATGTGCACCTTAATTACATGTGAATTGTTTGATAAAACTGTGGAGCACAGGGAGAAAATAAAGGAAAAACAGTGCCTTCATCCCACACGTTATGGAAGGCACTGGAGGTGGTCCTAAATCATGAAAAATTTTTTACAATGGTAATAGCACATTTTTTTGGTTTCTGTGACTCTTTTGCTCTCGGGTGACTGCGCTGGCTTTGGCTAGCCTGCCTTTAGGAAGAAAAAGTTCTTTAATGGAAAGAAAATACTGTAAATATCATCAGGCTGCATCTATGGAGGGAGAAACAATGCTGATGTTAAGGTTGATAATCTGTCACAAGAACAAAAAAAAGTTAGAAATAAAGCACTTTTTAAGTGTCTGAGCAAGTGATGGAGCCAAGAAATTAAAGGGTGAATAATAATGTAGTGGGGGTGATATGAGGCAAGAGAGGGCAGGGAAGAATTGATAAACACTTGATTCACTCCTTGAGATCATTTCTCTGCACATTCCTAACAGGACTGTACTTCTGATCAATGAGTGGGTCAATGGAGGGGTGGGGTGGGAAACAGGATTAGGTCTTTGTTCCTGCAAATAAAAAGTCAAATATGTGACATCGCTGCTCATCTAAAATGGTTTCAACACTTTAGAAACCTCTACTCTCCAACGTTTAGCATCTGTTTGTTAGGATCCGATAACTGCTCCTTTGGAACTCATGGACATTAATGTCCGCTGAGGGCAGTAATTCCCTCACAGGTTGCTTCTCTCAGCTCTAGCAGGACATCAAGCAATTCCCTTGCAGTGCAAGATATTCCTTTTAAGCTTCAAGCAGCTTTCATGAAGCAGAGATCAGATCTCTATTGGGATCAGGCAATGTTGAACGGATGCATAGTGGCTTTCCTCAGTAGCACCAAAACAGTCCTGTCAGAGTGTGTCCAACTGTTCAAGTAACAAAGTTCTTGCGAAATAGTGCCTAGAATTCATGATTTTTGTTTAGTGGATTTTTCTTTAAATCTCTCCATCTACCCTGCAATCCATCTCACTTTCGTGAAGGTCACAGGATGTGTTTGCTCTCTAGTTGTTCTGGGGAATGTACCACACAGGGCTGACATTCCCCTTGATGGCTGCAAACATCAATAACTGACTCAAATCAAGTCACAGCACAGAAATAGGCCTTTTAGTACAGAGTCCACACCATTTGACACTAATCCAATATTATAGCAATATTCGTCTCAAATTCTCTCATCTTCATTTCCACCCCACCCCCCACCCCGATACCTCTCCTCTGCACACTAGGGGTCACTTACAATGGCCAATTAACCCACAAATCTGTAGGTCCTTGGGATATTAGGTGTGGTGGGGTGGGGGGGGGTAGAAACTGAAGTAATCCCACAGGTCTGAGGAAGAAGATACAAATACAACTAAGATAGCACCTGAGTACAAGATTGAACCCAGGTCTCTTTCGCTGTGAGGTAGTGGCTTTTTTTTAAGCTGTGTCAATTCCATGTGAACCGTGAGGGCTGTGCTTTAGCTTGTTTTGTGTAAAACACAACTATGCCCTTACACACTTATTCTTGACCATTTTATTTTCAAAACATTCTCAGCAGGAACCCAAATATGTGCCAATTTCTAATCAGAGTTGAGTGTTATTACAGTGCGAGAATGTTCTATATTTGTCTTGTTCAATACTTTAGACTCATTCCTAAATTTAGTAATTTCGTTCAGCATCACAACTTCTAAAAGAAACCAGGAGATTCAAAATGGCTCACTACTCATTCAAATGAAACAATGTCAGAGCACTGGAATGTTTTGAAGAGGAAGAGAAAGAAGAATTATCCAGATTCCAATCCCAAAGAATCAGCTTTCAACATTTTTTAACCTACAGCATTATAAAAGGAGTCTTTGACATAGAATTTAAATCGTATTCTATAGATCTTTCATCAAGATTTAAAAATATATGCAACAATTGCAATACAGAATTACATTTAAATGGTTGACTCTGAGGCCCCATGATATGCAGCGATAAACAATCACCAAGACAAAAGGCTTGGATGACCTGACATGCTGACATTCAGATTTTGAGTGGTTAAAGAAAGATGGACACAGGGAAGAGAGCAAAACTTTCCATCCTGCAAGCAAAAATGTAGCTTTTCCTTAGAGAACAATTCTGCTTCCCCAGTCAATCATCCTGTCACATTGACATCCCATTAATTTATATCCATAAATTGTACAGTAATTTAGCAAGGTTTGGCAACCTCTATAGCTTTAGTTGAAGCCTTGGATTTCTCATTATTATCTATCATTATCTTATTTTCGAATGAATCAAATAAATGCAAGCTCTGCAAAGAAAATTTACTTGAAAAAAAGTACAAAATCAAACGTGTACCAATGATATCAAGACAAACAATTTCTAGGCAATGTACATAGTGTTTAGATTTTTATAACTTTTAGATATTTTATATCAAAGAGTGATCTACCAATTATTGGTTCAAAAACATACATTGTGGCAACACACAGTTGAAAACATTACTGCTTGTTGGCCATCAAAAGATAACATGGAGCTCAAAGTTCTGGAAAACCAGAGTGGCCAGTTAAGATATTCTATATGACTCCCCTCTCTGTTGCAAAAATTTTATCAGGCCAATTGTGTATGCTAGTCATTAAGGAAAATAAAAAAATGGCTTTTAAATGTTCCTATTCTTGCAAATGTGCACATTTCTTTGTTTTTTTTGCCTAAGTGTAATCTCCCATTCCACTGATCATGGAAATTATGTAAATATGTCATACAGAACAGAACATAGTTTGATTTTCAGTCCCTCCTCCTCTGTTACATTGTCCGAAATGGAAATAAAAACTTTAAAACAGCTTGCATGGTGTAAAAATGAGCTGCTGGAGAAACTTAGCAGACCAGGTAGCATCTGTGAAAGCAAAGAGATGGTGACAGATCTACGTTGAGAACTTGAATTAGGATTCATGATGCAGTACCCACACAGTTCCTGAGACCCATGTCCATGGTTGTTGTCTATGTGGCATTTCCCTGTTCTTCCTGCAAATATGAGAATTTCTAGCTTGTACCTTTGTTCCCTTCCAAATCCTAAAGACATACTGATAGGTTAATTTGTTACTGTAAATTATCCCAGGGTGCTAAATTACAGAAGAACCAAGAGAAGATGATGGGCATGTGACAGAAATACATATTATTACGACAGGCATATGAAGAGGGGAAACCAGACCGATGGGATTGTTCTGCTGGGAACCAACATTGAAAAACTCTCTTCTACGATGTGGTAAAGTGAAGAATTTAAAGAGACCATTCAATAACTATGGAATCACAAAGCAGCATATAATAAATAACAATTTTTTAAAAGTGGAGAAACTCAGTAGGTCAAAGTTAAAGGAACATAACCAACATTTCGGGGTGAAGCACTTCATCAAGTTATACCTTGTATGGCTCAAGCCCGAAACATTGGTTATGTACCTTTATCTTTGCTATATAAAGTATACTGTTTGACCAGCTGAGTTTCTCCACCATTGTGTTTTTTACTTCAACCAAGGTGCCTGCAGACTTTTGTGCTTTATCAATGAATCACAATAAGTACTTTCTACATGGTCAATATTATATAGTTAAAACATGACCAACAATGTAGACAATAAACCCCACAAATAGATTGTTTAATCATTATTGTGTTACTATCTGAGTATTATTGATTGAAGGATGTGTACTGGTTGGAACATGGGGACATCCCATTGTCTTCATCAAAAAAAATCATAGCATCTTTTATAGCCATCCAGAAAAACAGATTGGGTCTCTGTTTACTATGTGATCCTTAAGACAGCACCTGCTACACCACAGCACTCTCAGGCCTTCCCTGGAAGATCAACTGAGATTTGTGCTCAGTACCACAAATGGAGACACAGCTGGCAATACAGTGCTGTCCAATTAGTATAACATCTGATAATAGTTAAGAAGATCTAGATCAGATAAAAACTGATACTAAGCCAAAGATAATACAGTATTAGTAATCAAAAGCTTTGAGCAAGAGTTATTGCCTTCCCATTTACCCTGGTCCATCTGGAAACTCTACTTGAGTGTTGATCCTCCAAATGTTTCAGGATTCACATACACACACACACAAACAATTAATAGATCTAAAAAAAATCCAAATAATGCCCTGTAAAAGAAACAAAATTACACGTCCTTGTAATCCACAGAAAACAAACCAGATGACAAATATTTAAAAACCCACAGGATATTCCCCCATATGCACGATGCAATACAACCAGAGCAAACTGGTTCTGACTGCAAACTGAGCCAAGTAGCAGAAAGACTTGGCAGGATGCTGAGCACAGCATTTCAAAATGCCTTTTTCTTTGGTCAGTCAATTGATATACAGGCCAAAGGGGAGATCATAAAGTTTTGGAACTTGAGCATGGAATTTTTTTTTTGTCCAAGCTCCAACTCAAAAACATTAAAAATACGATAGGAACATTAAAAGTGAAGTTGCAATCTCTGCAAAAGGTCTCTCTACCAGGTGCAAAGAACTGTTCACAACCTCCCACATTAGCTCCTCCCCACCCCCCCCCCCCAACAAATTTTGACTGGCTGCAATTTAAAACAAACAAGGTCACAGTACTGACAGCCAGTGCCTTGCTAGTTGTATGCAACTGTTTCTATTGGTTGGCCTGCAAACAAAGTAGGGCTTTAAGAGAAATATAAAAAGCAAACTGTTGGCAGGATCAAAACCACTGCAGCTCACTTACTTCTAACAACTTTTCCTTTTGCTTAATACACATTAGCTGCAAAAAAACTTTCAGTATTGATGATCTTTTGCCCAAAATTGTGCTTGGACCTTTTCTGCAGTTTACTCGAACCAACTCAATTTTTTTTTAACCCTTCAAGTTCTGGAATTATATTTTGTTATAATAATCCACCCAGCAGTACAATAAGATGCAGCAATTGTGAACCAAAGTGCAAATTATCACTGGTTTACACTGTTTATCTATGAAGAATGCCTACCATTCCATCTCATATCCACATTTTGGCAAGTCAGATCATACAAGCAGAGGTGAGGGGAAAAGAGAGGCCTGGAGAAGAAAGTAATTCAATGATGGCCCAAGGATGCAGATGACATCCTACATGACTGCTTTGAATTGGTCGACTGGTTCATGTTCCAGGATTCTGCCAATAAGCTCAATACACTACCATCATCACCCACAGAATATAAGTGTAGAAGACCACAAGCCTTAGGAGCATAATAAGGCCATTCAAGTCTTCTCTGCCTTTCAAACAATGGCTGATGTATTTCCTTTCAGCCCCATTCTCCACCCTTCAACCCATAATATTTGATAACTATACTAATCAAGAATTGTCAATTTTTGCTTGAAATATGCCTAATGACTTGGGTTCCATAGCCATCTGTGGCAATGAGTTCCACAGATTCACTACCCTCTGGTCAAGGAAATTTCTCATCTCAGTTTTAAAGGGGCATTCTTTTATTCAGTGCTCTCTGGTCCTCAACTCTCCCACTATTAGAAACATCTGCTCTATCTCGACTTTCAATATCCCATCATCCTTTTGAACTCCAGCAACTACAGGCCTAGAGCTATCAAACACTCCTCAGAGGTTAACCCTCTCATTCCTGAGATCATTCTCGTAAGCCTCCTTTGGACGCTCTCCATCACCAGCACATCCTTCCATTAATTATGGGGCCCAAAACTACTCACAAAAACCCAAATGCGGTCTTATCAACATCTTTAAAGCCTCAGCATGACATCTTTTCCTTTAATTGGTTACAATTAAGGATAGACTGGATAGTTACATGGAGAGGAGAGGACTGGAGGAGTATGGACCGGGTGCTGGTCAGTGGGACTAGGAGGGTGGGGATTTGTTACAGCATGGACTAGTAGGGCCGAACTGGCCTGTTCTGTGCTGTAAGTGGTTATATGGTTAATTTCTCATCCTCTTGAAATTAACACTGATATTGCATTTGGCTTCCTTATTACTGACTCAACCTGCAAGTTCATCTTCAGAGAATCCTGCAAAGTTCCTTTGGCACTCTGATTTTGAATTTTCTCAACATTTAGAAAATAGTCCACTTCTTTATTCCTTCTACAAAATTGCAAACTATACACTTCCCTACACTGTATTCCATCTGCCACTTCTTTATCCTTTCTTCCAATCTACCCAAATCCCTCTGCAGACCACCTACTTCCACAACACTACCCACCCCTTTTACCTATTTTTGCATTATCTTCAACCTTGGCCAGACAGCATCAATTATGTCATCCAAATCATTTACATACAAGATGAAAGGTAGCGGGCTCAATGCAGACTCCTGCGGAAAACCACTCATCACTAGCATCCAGCTAGAAAAGGCCCCTTTTATTCCTATTCTTTTCTTTCTGCCAGTCATCCAATTATCCATTCACATTAGTACCTTTCCCATAACGTCTTGTCTAGCAACCTCAGGAAATGAAATGGGTAGCCATTGAAGATCCACGCTATTGTGGTGAACAGAGGCAAGGTGCTCCACAAAGTAATCTCCCAATCTGTGCCTAATTTCACCAATGTAGAGGAGACCACAGACTGGCACAAACTGGGAGATCACTTTGTGCAGCACCTCGGCTCTGTTTGCTTCAATAGCATGGATCTCTCAGTGGCCACCCATTTCAATTCCCCATCCCATTCTGTTGCTAACATGTCTGTCCATGATCTCCTGCACTGCCAGACTGACACCATCCGCAAATTGGAGACACAATACCTCATATTCAGTCTTGCACTCTCCAATCAGATGGCATTAGCATAGACTTCTCCAGTTTCTGTTAAACCACCCCCCACCACCATTATTTGTTCCCTGTCTTCCTTCCTCTAGTTTTGACTCTCTCTTTTCCCTTTCCCTCGGTCTCCTTCACAGAGCTAAAATCAATTCTCACCTTTCCTCTTATCATATCTAATTAATACCTTTTGACTGTTGGTCTGGACCCCTCCCCCTGCTATTCAGTCTTTATTCAGATGCCTTCCTGTTTTTTTACTTGTTCGTTGAAGAAGGGCTCAGGCCCAAAATGTCAGCAATATATCTTTACCTCCTATGGAAACTGCGAGACTGGCCGAGTTCCTCAAGCATTTCGGTGAGTCTTTACTACAATCACAGTATCTGCAGATTTTCTTGTTTCACTCAATTCATTGCTGAAGACCAGGTGAGAGACATTCAATTCAAATCCAAATATGATCTCTGCAAGGCCATCAGAGAAGTCAAGATGGCAGTGCACCAAATTGTAATCCCAAAAGAACATCATGACAGGTCGATCATGCTACCAATGTTAAAAGCTGAGCAGCACAACACGCAACAGCGCCAGACGAGTTAAAAATATTCTATGCTCTTTGTTAACAGGAAGCCATCATGGAGATGACATCCACATCAACCACAAGTGATGTTGCACCCATTGTCACTGCTGCCAAAGTCAGGGTGACCTTCCAGTGGATGAGCCCGAGGAAACCACTAGCCCAGATGAAGTCTTGGGATCCTGATCCATATAAACCTACTCCACAACAATTAATTTTTCTGTACCTCACAACCAATATCCTATATTTACAAGAAAGATAGAGGGTCATGGGTGCAAGATGAAGAAAGAATAGAATGCTATGGAGTTAGTTTATATGGATTGGCACAATATCTTGAGCTGAAGGGCCTGTACTGTGATGTAGTGTTCTATGTGTCCTGAGAATCTCCACATATCAAATTCTGAACATATTCACAGACATCTTGACCTTCTTCCTTCATCAGCCCACAATCCCCACTTACTTCAAGAAGCCCACCATAGCAGAAGGATAAAATCGGGCCAAGATAACAACCAATCGGCTTTGACATGTGCCTCCATGAAGTAGTTTGAGAGGCTGGGCATGGCTCACATGAACTCTAGCCTATCAACCAGCCTGACCCACTTCAATTTACCGAGCTGTGAAATAGATCTACATCACATGCCATCTCTTGAGCTCTCCACTCTGACACCCATGTCAGCATGTAACTCCATCTTCAATACCATGATCCCTAGCAAAATAATTCTCAGGATCTAGGCCCAGCACTCCCCACTGCAAGTCAATCCTTGACTGGAGTCTGTTTGACAAGAAATCAGTAAAAGAGGAGTAAAAACACTTCTTCCAAGATCACACTCAACAGTGGCACTCCTTAAGGATGTTCGTTCAGGCCCCTTCTATACTTCCCCTACACCCAAGACTACGCAGCCAAATACCATTCTAACTCCATCTTCCAATTCGTTGATTATACTCAGCTTACTGGAACTAATGATGAGACTGAATACAAAAAAATGAGATTGAAAGTCTAGTGCACTGATGCCAAGATAACCTCTCTCTCAATATCAGTAAGATGATAGATTTTCATTGACGTTAGGCGTTGGGGCAGAGATTATACCCCAGTCCACTTCATTGGAGCTTAAGTGGAAGGAGTAGATAGCTAATTCTTAGAGTTCCTGGGACAAAGATATTGACGTGAAGGACAATAAAGCACACTATCACTTCCACTTTCCCAGAAGACTAAGAAAGCATGATATGTTCCACTTGACTCTCAACTATTTCTACAGGTGCAGCATTGAAAGCCTACTTACTGGATGCATTACAGCATGGCACTGAAGCAGCTCTTCTCGAGTTCCAATGAATACAAAAGGTAGACAATGCAGCTCAGAACAAAAAATTATTTTCTCTCCATGGACTCCATCTACATCTTCTACTGCCTAGGAAAAGCACCCAACATACTGAAAGACCCATCACACTCCGTTGGGGAGAAGGCTTAAAAGAGTGTGAAAGCATGCACCGATAGTCCCTTCTCCACACTCATCAGGCTCTTGATGAACCTCTTAACAGCATTATCACACTGTCCTTACTTGGTGCTAATTGATCTGTCTTCCTATTGCAATCCTATACTCTGTAATTGGCTATTTTAATGGCTGTATGAATGTTAGAGATAATCTACAAATCTGCTTGTACAAAGCATTTGTGACACATAAATATAGTCAAATATGGTTGTAGCTGAACAAGAACTAGGGTTTTATTTCTTGCCCCCAGGCGCACAGATCTAATTTTACCTTAAGGCTAGTGAAAGGGAACAGAATCACACTCCACAGAAAGGAAGTCATTCAATCTACCATTGCCTGTTAGTGTTGGAACACTGAAAGAGCTATCCAATTGGCCCCACTCAGAAAATGTTTCCTTTTCAGTGCCTATCAAATTCCATTTTTAACATTGCTATCAAATCCATTTCTGCAACATTTTGAAGATGTTCATTTCTATTAACCATTCTGCTTACATCAAGACAATGCTTCTCAAAACTAATTACACACAATTGGTTTTATTTCTCCATATTTAACAAGCTTCTTCTTGTATTACCATCTCAGAAGACCTTGCCTTGACCCAAAACACAACTATCATCATGAAGAAACCATGTCAGTGCCTCTACTTTCTCAGGAGTTTGCAGGGATTTGACAACGAAAATCTCGGAAAACTTAAAAAAAAATTAGACATACAGCATGCTAACAGGCCCTTTTGGCTCATCAGCCATGCCACCCAATTATACCCAATTGACCTACAGCCCCAGTACGTTTCAAATGGTGGGAGAAAACTGGAGGTCCTTGGGAAATCGCATGTAGACCCATGAAGAATGTAGAAACTCCTTACAGGTGATCACCAATTTCGATCACTGGAACAGCTAACCACTACGCTAACTTCTACAGATGTGTAGTGGAAAGTGTGCTGATCAGCCTGGTATGGGGACATTCTGAGGGAAAAGCCCTGTAAAAGGTAGAGGACATAGCTTTGTACATCACAGTATTGGGGAGAGTTTTTAACTGAGAAAATCTACATGGAACGCTGCTGCCAGAGAGCAACAATAATGAAAGATCCACACCACTCAGCATGTGCTCCGTTCTTGCTGCTGCCATAAGGAAAGAGGTATCGGTGCTACGAGACTTTTACTACCAGGTTCAAGAAATGTTGCTATGCCTTCACCATCAGACTCAGAAACAACAAATTCAATCAGAGACTAATTTAAGGACTCTGCACTGGACAAGGTTAAATGTCAAATATAACAATTCTGATTTAACAGAAACAGGTTGACAAGGAGCACAGTTATTAAGGGAGACCAGCGCACAACATGAATTATAACAGATGTAAATGTACACAACCCAAATGTACTTTGCCAAAACCCCAGGCTAACCAAATGTGGCCTCACATATGGCAGCACAATTAGCACAACGACTTTACAGTGCCAGCAAATGGGACTGGTGTTCAAATCCCCCATTCTCTGCAAGGAGTTTGAACGTTCTCCCCGTGTCTGTAGGAGTTTTTCCTGGGGGAATCCACTTTCCTCCCACCGTTCAAAACATTCCGGGGGGGGGGGGGGGAAGAGAAGGGGGGTGTAAATTGGGCAGCATAGACTCATGGGCCGAAATGGCCTGTTACCGTGCTGTATGTCTATATTTAAAATGTAGAATACAAAATATTTAGCTGTTATCCTTTCTCATGGAAGTGAAAAACACTATGCCTCAACTCCAAAAAGCTTACCTCTCCATAAATAATTTTAATGTTAAGTTTAGATATAGCATTGAATTTCATCTTTCTCTTCAGTTCATTTGATTATAGCTAGCCCACATCTACTTCTTGTTGGAGTGTCTGTGCAATACATGTCCCTACTTTGATTTTGAATGCTGCACAGAAACTACAGTACTTACACACAACTCTTTTAATGTGGCACAACCTCTCACACTGGGAAAGGAAGTTAGGGCATATAATCAGCTCACCACCTCCTGGATAAGTGGAGGATGAGGGCGCTCAGCAAATAGAATCAAGTAATCGCACTGTTTCTATGAATTGCAAGGTCTGCTACAGAGTGACTGTGTGTGGGGGAGGCAACTGCGTTTTTTTTAAAAAAAGGAAATGTTCATCTAAATATTTAGGCAGATGTTCAAAGTTACAAAGGCAGAAAAAGGCAATGGGGTCAAGTTTCTACTTCTGCTACAGTACCAAAATAGCTTATATCAAAGTTGGTAATGACATCCTATGTAATTGAGATGAGAGTAATCTGGTCTAAAATTGTGTCTGCGTTCAAATGATTGTGAAAGGCTCATTGTTTCAGTTGTGGGTTTGAATTTGCATTCATCTACGTAACAGCACCGTGGTCAAGCTATCTCACCACAGTTGCATCCTGGAATCTACATAAAACTGTAAAAGAAAATTTGGCCATCACCAAACAAGATGTGCTACAACAAACCCATCAACTTCACACCCAGTCCCCAGCAAGATTTCCATTCCCTTCTCTCAATTTCTTCGTCTCTGTCACATCTGCTCCCAAGATGAGATCATCCAGACAAGATCATCTGAAATATCTGCCTTCTTCCTCAAGTGTGGGTTCCCCTCCACCATCAACTCAGCCTTACCCACATCTCCTCCATTTCTGCTCATTCACCCTGGCCTCCAGATGTAATAAACATAGGATTCTCCTTGTCTTTACTGAGCACCCCACTTGAAAAGAAAAAGGGGAAGAGAGGAACTCACAGTTCCATCTCCTACATCCAGGTGTAGAGGACATTAGTAACTACTGAGAAGTTTCTCTGCTGAACATTGCTGCTCTTCATTGACGACAGCTCAGCCTTCAATACCATTATTCCCTCAGTGCTGGTCAAGAAACTATAAACTCTAGGCTACCTCACTCTGAAATTGGATCCTTGGCTTTCTCATCAGAAGACCAGACAGTATGAATGGAAACACGTCGTCTCTTCACTAAATATCAACACAGGCACACCCCAAGAATGCGTGCTTAGCTCACTTCTCTACTCATTATACGCCCCATGACTGTGTGGCCTGGCACAATTCCAATGCTATCTACAAGTTTGCCAACGACACCACAGTTGTCGGCAGAATCACAAACGGCAATGTGGAAGCATACAGGAGGGAGATAGATCAGATCAACGTCAGCAAAACTAAGATGACTGTGGACTTTAAGAGGAAGTCAGGGGAACATGACCCAGTCCTCATCAAGGTTAGTGGAGAGGGTCAAGAACTTCAAATTCCTAGGGTTATCATCTCCAAGGATCTGTCCTGGAGCATCCATGTTGATGCAATCACAAAGAAATATCACCAGTGGTTATACTTTGTGAGGTGTCTGAGGAGATTCAGTTTGTCACTGAAGACTCTTGTAAATTTCTACAGATGTGCCATGGAAAGCATTCTAGCTGGTTGCATCACTGCCTGGCATGGAGTAGCCAAAACTTAGGACAAGAATAAACTCTAGAGGGTGGTTAACTGCAACATCACAGGCACCAGACTTCACTCTATTGAGGACATTTATATGAGGCGGTGTCTTAAAAAAGTAGCCTCTATCCTCAAAGACCCCCCCACCACCCAGGACATGCTCTCTTTATTCTGCTACCATCATGAAAAAGGTACAGGAGCCTAAAGACTCAACAGCACAAGGACAGCTTCTTCCCTGCTGCCATCAAGTTCCTGAATAATCTATGAACCAAAGACACTGTCTTACTTTTCGTGCATTAGTATTTTTATTTACAGTAATGTTATAAGATGGTCATAATATGAATGTTTGCTCTACGACGCTGCCACAAAACATTGAATTTCATGACTTGTTCGTGACAATAAATTCTGATTCTGAATCTGCTTTTTGTTTTGCTAAACTAGCTAGGTTTACCAAATTGCAGCGATGTTACAGTGCCAGTGATCCATGTTCAAATCCAGTGCTGTTGGTAAGGTTTTTGTATTTGCTCTGTGTCCTTCTGTTTTCTCCCACCCTCCAAAAATATGCAGTCTTTTTGGGTTAATTGGTGTATTTGTGGGCAGCACAGGCTCATGGGCAGGAAGGGCCTGTTGATGAGCAGCATCTCGAAACTTCTACTATTTCTTCACCCATAGAAAGAACCAGAATTGAAAAAATGTATTTAGCTGCATTATAAGATACCTCAAAACAGGATTTTATCAACTGCACTTGTAATGTTATTAGTTCTCACACTCCCTAACAACCTTTCAGGAGTGGCATCTGGCTGCATCCATGAAGGATCTCCATGGCCCCCTTTTGAAAAGAATATGCCCCTTCATCTAATGCTCATCACCTATTTCTTGTGCCCTTTCAAACTCTTGAGAGCATCATCTTACCCCACACATCATCATAGCATCTATTCTTTAAGGTGCAATTCTTCATCCTAACTAAAAAGCTATTGCTTGCAATGTTGCATACCCCTTTGAGAACTGGGTGAAGATGCTAACCCATTTTAAGGATTTGAAAAAACATCAACTTCAAACTGACAATATTATACAAGGAAACCCAAAAATGCTGCCCTGTGAACTTTAAGAAAGTTACATCAAGATATCAATCTTTCTCTACACAATTCAATCCAACTACGCTCATCCATTTCCCTATTCAAGTCTATCTCCAATCTTTGTTTTGGTTTATAAACCCCTTCTTTCTGGGCCTTACTTTGTAACAAGTTATACATTTCTGAAATAAATTTTTATAAATCGCCATTACATATCAATGACTTCATCTCTGTCCCTGCTGGCAATAACAAATCATGACCAAAATTATCCTGTAAAAAGTTCAGAACCTGATAATAATAAAGTCTAGTATTCTCGGATATCTGAAACTTTTCCTTCATTCTACTGAAAGCTTCAAAACAATCCTCAGTCTTCTTAATACTATGATGTTACCAAATCCTTATAAATTGACTCCCCCATAGGAAATGGAATAAATCTATTTTGAAATAATTGCATTTTCCCTGACATCAAAGCTCCTCCCCCAATCTCTTTAACAACTTTATTCCAAAGCTCAATTAAATGCTTCAAAATGGGAATTTCTCTGTTTGCTACCAACAAACTTGAATTCCATTTATAAATAAGATCTTGTGGATTTGCTTCTCCTATGTTACTGAATTCTATATTCACCCAAGCTGGAATTTTATTTAAATCATACGTTGCATTAATAAATTGCAAATGGGCTGCTTTATAATAATTCATAAAAATTGGGAAGTGGCAAACCTCCCAAATCATACTTCCACATTAATTTCTCCAAGGAAACCCTCGCCATGTTCACTTTCTATAAAAATTTCCAAATGCAAACATTTAATTCCTTAAAATATTTTTGAGGAACTGCCATCAATTGAAAAAGATATTGTATTCTTGAAAAGATATTCATCTTAACACAATTAACTCTACCTATTAAAGTTATAGGTAACGTATTCTATCTTTCCAAGTCCTCTTATTTCCTTCAATAATGGTGAGTAATTTAATTTATTTTTTTAACTCTGCCTCCACCCATCTACCAAATATTTTATTCCAGCATCTGGCCGTCAATAACTTATATTGAATGTAATCCCCATTAACTAAAGGCATCATTTCACTTTCATCCCAATTAATTGTATAACCTGATATATAGGTTGGTACAATTTTATCCATCAATTATATTTGACACCTCAAAAATTAAATAGATTAAAACTTTCGGATTTATTTTTTAGATGTCGACAGGAGGTTGGTACAGTTTTACCTTAAACTTGGCAATGTCATAAGTTTAAACCTTTTTGGATGGAAATAGGTAATTTGTTAGAATGAATAAAGGGGGTTAAATTCCCACAGGATCCAGTGTTATTTCTATTGGGGGATATTAAAGGAATTAAACACAAATTAAAATTGATTATGTATCAAGTGAAATTTGTACAAATTGCTTTAGCAATAGCTAGGAAATGTATTACTCTAAAGTTGGAAATCAAATACAGATTTGGAATGCAAAGATAGCATGCAAAAGTTCGGAGTTGCATACCACTTGAAAAAATTACATATAGCTATACATTTTGGAAAATATGGTGCCCATATCTACAAAGAAATTCAGACATTCCCTTTCTCCTAAAGCTCTCTTTACATTAGAAGAATATGAATTATGAAGTACTCCTGTTGTGAATCTCTTATCCTATATACACACACACACGTGCATTAGTTTTAGAAGCTAATGTATCTGAATTTTTGTGGTTAATAAATTTATAAATAATTTTTTTAAAAAATCAATCTTTTTAAAAAAAATTTATTTTTCACACTATAAGCCATATTGACCAAGATACATACAGACATTTTTCTTCTTAAATATATACAGTGTCATTTTCTCCCCCCTTTTTCCCCCCTCCTCCCTTCCCTCCCTCCCTTCCCCATTTATTTAAAGTTCAATCTAAGATACATTAAACCCGTTAAACAATGTTGTCACTTAATAAAAATAAACAAGAAATTTTACTGAGTCAGTTCTTTTCGTTATCTTCTCCTTCTGTCATTTTAGGTAGTGGAAGTCCACGGTAGGATTTCTCTATTGTGTTTCATGTATGGCTCCCATATTTGTTCAAATATTGTCATGTTATTTCTTAAATTATATGTTATTTTTTCTAATGGAATACATTTATTCATTTCTATATACCATTGTTGTATTTTCAAGTTGTCTTCTAATTTCCAGGTTGACATAATACATTTTTTTGCTACGGCTAGGGCTATAACAAATCTTTTTTGTGCTCCATCCAAATCGAGTCCAAATTCTTTGTTTCTTATATTACTTAGGAGGAAGATCTCTGGGTTTTTTGGTATATTGCTTTTTGTGATTTTATTTAATATCAGGTTTAGATCTTCCCAAAATTTTCCCACTTTCTCACATGTCCAAATTGCATGAATTATTGTTCCTGTGTCCTTTTTACAGCGAAAACATCTGTCTGATACTGTTGGGTCCCATTTATTTAACTTTTGGGGTGTGATGTATAGCCTGTGTATCCAGTTATATTGTATCATGCATAACCTCATGTTTATTGTATTTCTCATAGTTCCGGAGCATACCTTCTCCCATGTTTCATTCTTTATCTTTATGTTTAGATCTTATTCCCAATTTTGTTTAGGTTTACCGTTTGTTTCCTCGTTCTCCTTTTCTTGCAGTTTGATGTACATGTTTGTTACAAACTTTTTAAATTATCATTGTGTCTGTAATCACATATTCAAAATTGCTTCCTTCTGGTAACCTTAGACTGTTTCCCAATTTGTCCTTCAAGTAGGATTTCAGTTGCAAACAATGCAAACATTGTATCGGGAGTTATATTATATTTATCCTTCATTTGTTCAAAGGATAATAATTTATTTCCCGAAAAACAATTTTCTATTCTTTTGATCCCTTTTCTCTCCCATTCTCTAAAGGAAAGGTTATCTATTGAGAAATAGGGATTAGCTGATTTTGCGTCAATATTAGTTTTGGTAGTTGGTAATTTGTTTCATTCCTTTCTACATGAATCTTCTTCCAAACGTTGAGCAGATGATGCAATACCGGTGAATTCCTACGTTGCACCAATATTTCATCCCATTTATATAGTATATGTTCAGGTATCTTCTCCCCTATTTTATCTAGTTCTAATCTGGTCAAATCTGGTTTTTCCCTTGTTTGATAAAGATCTGATAGGTATCTTAATTGTGCGGCTCTATAATAATTCTTAAAGTTTGGTAGTTGTAAGCCTCCTTGTTTGTACCATTCTGTTAATTTATCTAGTGCTATCCTCGGTTTCCCCCCTTTCCATAAGAATCTCCTTATTATTTTCTTTAACTCCTTGAAGAAGTTCTCTGTTAGGTGTATTGGTAATGACTGAAATAGGTATTGTATCCTTGGGAAAATTTTCATTTTAATACAGTTTATCCTTCCTATCAGTGTTAGTGGTAAGTCTTTCCAATGCTCAAAGTCGTCTTGTAATTTTTTCATTAATGGATGGTAATTGAGTTTATATAGATGGCCAAGGTTTTTATTTAGTTGTATACCTAGGTGTCCCATTGCTTGTGTTTGCCATCTAAATGGTGATTCTTTCTTGAACTTTGTGAAATCCGCATTATTCATTGGCATTGCTTCACTTTTATTTGCGTTGATCTTGTACCCCGATACTTCTCCATATTCCTTCAATTTCTTATGTAATTCTTTTATTGATATTTCTGGTTCTGTTATGTATATTATAACGTCATCTGCAAATAGACTGATTTTATATTCCATCTCTTTTATTTTTATCCCTTTTATTTTATTTTCTGTTCTTATCAGTTCTGCTAGTGGTTCTATAGCTAACGCGAACAGTGAGGGAGATTAAAAAAAAATCAATCTTGATGCAACTTTCACCATCAAAATTAAGGTGATTCACAACATTGCCTCAATGGTGTTAAGACAGCAAAGCAATTTCTGGACTCTGGAGTTGTAAAATCACATTTTTGTTTGCTACATTTGCCATAATACCTTGATTTAACATGCAAGTTTCTAACAATGGCTCATTTCACTGAAACAAATATTTCACTCCAACTTTATGTTCAGCGTTATCTTGTGTTCCAACACAAAGATAAGCAACTAGAATGTTAAATCCGATTCAGTCTTTACAGATGCTGCATGAACTACAGAGTATTTAGAATAAATGCAATATTGTGCTACTCAATGAAATAGAAATCTCCACTTAACTGCCAGTGAGAAATACACATTTTGTTCAATATCTTATTGTAGAGCTCGTCGAAAGAATCAAAGACTTGTTGATCCAAACCAAGGCTTTTATTAGCAAAAGACCGGAGCTCTTCACAGGTGGCCGACCAGTCCAGAATGATCCGACCTGGCTAGGGACACAACCCTTTAAGGCCCAGACAGTAGGCGTGGCTTAGCTCTCAGCCAATCGCTGTAAGCACAGTCTAGATACAGTAACTAAATACACTATATACATGGGTGATAGATCTGCACTACCACGCTTATTTCATTTCATGTAGCAAGCAGAGCCTTGAGCTTGATCCAGTTTACCTTGGCTAGGTATAGCCCTTTGTCAGTCATCTCAGACTTACAAACTTTGCTTTGAAATATGCTGAAGTGGGACGAGCAGACAAAAGCCATCAAGATTTTCAAAAGTAGACAGTCGGGATCACTGCCCAAATCGCAGCTCATTTTGTGGGATGGGTGTGGCAAGGTTTTATATACACAAAATAGAAACACAAAAGGAATGTCTTGTCATTGTAGAAGTGCCAGGGCTGGGGTGGGGAAAGTGAGCATGGGTGGCAGTATTGATTGGGCACAATAAAGTCAATACCTAACTTCCATGTCTTAATGAAATTACAGAATATTCCATGGAAACACATTTTATTTAAAACTCCCCCATTCAATTATGTGATATAGAGCAGTTTTTTGCTCTCATGATCCTTCCCATTATCAGTCTACATCGATGCCAACAGATTTATTGACGAGTACCAACATGCTTTCATCTCATTAAATCCCAAATTCCAATGCACCTTTCACCAAACTGGAATCTTGTATCCCAAGACCTTGAATTCAAATGCTGGTGATGGAAAACACTCTTGAAAAAACCAATGCTGATTCCTCATCTCACTGCTAGAAAATCCACAACAAAAAGCAAGTTTTATCAAGAAAAGTTCTGACAAAGACTGGGGTGGGTGCAAGATGGTTCATACTCCTCTCCCTATACTTGAGTCTCTGCCCTCCCCAGATACCCTTACCTACAACCCTCAGCCCCATTAGTTCATTACACCTCTCAATTATTTTGCAATTAGATGCAGATTTTTTGCCTTCAGTTTTTCTTTCAAAGATGAACCATGGTTTTAGCTTTGGGAGTGGCAGTGATTGAGGGCAAGGGGCCATGATTAAATGCAGACTTTGACACATTGGGCTTCAACAAAAAGGACTGAGAAGATGATCAGGTAAGAACAGCTAAGGTCTTTCAGCTTTTCAGACAGTGCAGTTTAGTTCAGAACAGTGGGAATATCAGTTGGGGTAGAGTTTTGCTCCCTCTGCAAGATGTGGGATATCAGGGAGACTTCTAACATCACTGACGACAACGCCTGCCAAAAAGATCACTGTTCTCAATAAGGGAAAGGGAGACTGCAGTCACCAGGACTGTTACTTCAATAGAGCTCAAAGAATTATTGAGGATCCCTACCATCTATCATACAGTATCCTTGACTTTTTAACCGTCAAGAAGGTTGAGGAGCAACAAAATCAAGACAACCAGGCTGGAAAATAGTTTCATCCTGCAGGTTGTGAAATTGAAGAATAGTGTCCTGAAACCTTAGGCTCTTATAAATTAAACAATTATCCAGTACATTTATTTCATATTATGTGCTGCGTGAAAAATGTAGAGTGTGCACGCACAGAGATCCAGAGAAATGCTGTTTCATCTCGTTGTACCGTGCAGTCAGATGATAATAAACTTTGTGTGTTTAGCTATAGCTCCTCAACGAAAGTGTTAAGGAACTGAAGCTGGATGAACTCAGGATCATCCAAGGCAGACAAGATCATAGAGTAATGTGTTCAAACCTGATGTATAGGCTGCAGACAATTGGGTGACCATTTAGAAGAGTAAATGGAGAAGGCTGACAGTTCCGAGCACCCTGTAACCATTCTCCTCAGTAACAAGTATACCGCTTTGGATACTGATGGTGCAGCAGTAACATCATCGGCACCACAACTGTCTTTGAGGCTTAGCAGGGAATGGTGAAGTCAGATAGAGTGATAGAGGTAGGAGTCCCCATAGTTGAGAACACAGATAGGCTCTTCTGTGGCTGAGAGAGTCTCGAGCACAATGTGTTACCTCTTTGGAGCCAGGGTCCAGGACATTCTGAGAGGGGAAGGAGATCAGCTGAGGGTCACTGGTCTGCAATGGTATTAATGATTTGGTTGGAAAGTAAATATGGTCCTACAGCACATGTTCATGGAGCAAGGTAGCAAGTTAACAACCGGGACTTCCAGGATTGCAATCTCAGGATCACTTCCCTACCAGGGGCTGAAGTGTGTTTTTTTTTTAAATGCAAGGAGTATTGTGGGTAAGGCACTTGGATCAGAACTTGGAATTATGATGTGTCTGTTAGATATGGCCAAAAAAGGGACAGGACTGGGTTTTTCAGTCTTGGATGGAATAGGGTATGATAGAAGAGGGGGAGGCAGAACATTGCTAATGAGGAGGGTGCCACAGCTGCACTCAGAGAATGGTGGGTTCAACTACTAAGGCATTGTGGGTTGAGATCAGAAACAAGAAAGGTTCAATTACTCTGACAAGATTTATACTATCTGCCTCCCAATAGTTGCCGGGAGGTTAAGGAACAGATACATTGACAGATTATGGAAAGTTGTAAAAGGGTGTCATAGTAGTAGGAGATTTTAATTTCCCAAATTATGACTGGGATGTATTTGATACCAGAGGCTTAGATAGGTAGACATTTAGCTATATAAAACTTTGGTTAGGCTACACTTGGATTGCTCAGTGCAATTCTGGTCATCTAATACAAGAAGGATGAGGAGGCTTTGTAGAGGATACAAAGGATGGTGCCTAGTCTAGAAGATATGGGGAGAGATTGAA
Source organism: Narcine bancroftii (assembly GCF_036971445.1). NCBI lineage: Eukaryota > Metazoa > Chordata > Chondrichthyes > Torpediniformes > Narcinidae > Narcine > Narcine bancroftii. The sequence continues at coordinate 9,346,741 of NC_091474.1, read as the reverse complement.
CAAACTTGGGTTGTTTTCTCTGGAGCATAGGAGACTGAAAGAGATGTATAAAATAATGAGAGGCATTGATTAAGATGGACAGTCAGCATCTATTCCCCTGCATAAAAGTGTTACACACGAGAGGACATGCATTTAAAGATATTTAAGTGCAGGGCATTTTTTTTTCTTTTTAAATTAGAGTAGTAGCTGGCTGGAATGGCTATCAGGTGTAGTGGTGTAAGAGATACAGCAACAGTATTTCAGACATTTCAAGACAGACATATGGATATGGTGGGGATGGAGAGAAATTTATCAGAAGCAAGCAGCAGATTTTTAGTTTCATATGGACAGTTTTTGGCATTCGCACATGGGTTCAAAGGCCTGTTTCCATGTTATACTGTTCTAGATTAACACATTTAAAATTACTGCACTGAAACTATTCTCAAAATTCCTTTGCATGGAGGGGTAAGACCTTGTCATCTATTCAACATTTAACACAAACTATTCCCTTCCACATTATATTTTGCTGCTCAAAACTTTGATAGGCATATTACTTGCTAAGTTATAACCTGTCCAAATTTAAACAAAGAAAAAAACAGTTTTGAAGATGTTCTATTTTGCTGTTACTAAAGATTTTGCAAGATACATACATTACAATATCTGATCATTTACATTGGTAACCGCAATTCAATGGTCCAGTGTTATCTGGTTATTCAGTATGTAGGCAGTCAAGTACAACATTTATGTAGAGAAGTTTTTTTTTAAAAAGATAAATTGAGGGTAGTTATAAACTTTTGATCAAGTGCCAATTAAGATTTTTGAAAGGGTTCAATAGACTTGTTGTTTCTGCATGAGCAACTTACTCCCAAGATTCTTGAGAAAAACCAGTGAATAAAATGGGAGATCCTTCTCAAGTGTCATGAAAAGAGTGAAACGAACTGTTAGGAGCCAAACCAATTGAACCAGTATGGAAAGCACAATGAAAAATAACTAAAATGCAACTTTTAGATTTCTGAACTTGTGGTGAATCTATGCTGAGCTGTCAGTCTTCCACTTGCCTAGCCCTGCTTTACTGACATTGGCCGTGTATTATCTCTACCGTTAAAGACACTCCCCTTGGGTGTAAATGTGTATGCACCCATTGTCTTTCATTATTGGACCATTCAGAACTCCAATTTGTCTCTCTGTTAGTGAAATTGTTGTTTAGATCTTCGTCCGCGAAGCCAAGTTAAAGGACACGTCCCAGGATGTGGGTTCGTATTTCACTCTTCAGATGAGACTAGCATGTTCTCTTCTATTCATTTTTTCCCAGGGGGTGGCCAAAACTAGCAAGATGTAATTATTTCACTATTCTCGTTGCCCCAAGCTTACCAAAAGGCCAAATGGGAAAATGTTTAACCTTTCACATCTCCATTCCACAGCCAATGCCACTCAAAGCTGATCATCAAGCTGCAAATGACAGAATACTTGTATGTGCACTTCAAGGCCAAGCTCCAAGTCATCACTGATTAAATATGTCCTGCACGAGGTGTCTGCAGATGCTAACCTGCCCCTGTTGAGCAACATCATTTTTTGGCAATATGGGTCCATGATAAGTCCTGGAAATATGACAGGATTTCCACATTTCAGGAGTCATGTCATTGAGGGCACAAACCAGTGATGAAAATCAGGATTAAAAGTTCAAAGCTTGTATATGATCAACAGGACAGAAGATTAGCTTCCAGAACATGCTTTACTTATGGTGGCTTCTCTCCAATCAGTGCCTGCTAATATAGTCTCCATAAAATCTCCCAAATATCAATTTCCTATGCCTATCATAGCTGCGGTGTGTAAACAGAACCTTGACATTAAGAGTCTTAGCTTTGGAGAGAATGTTGATGTTGCTTCAATGTTCCTGTCAATATCGATACAGACGATATTGTACATCTCTTCAATGCTGTGAGGGGTGCACACTTGTTAACCAGACTCCTAAAAGTGATGGTCTAATCCAAGCTTGGTGCAGCAAGAAATTACAAGGAGGACAGTGAAAGCAATTCAAGGATGTTCTCAGAGACTCCTTTCAAAAATGTGTAGCAGACTCCCCAATTTGTGGGAATTCCTGCCCCTTGGAAAAAGGAATCAAGAACCAGCAAGTCTCTTTACTGAGAGCTTGTGGAAATCCAAAAAAATAAAAATGAATGTTTCCCCTCCAATTCTAGCCACTCGCAGACAGCTTCAAACATCTGTGGCTGGGCCTGCATGCCCCACATGTGTCTCATCACCTCAAAACTGAAAGAACTGGAGTGAATACAAATTGTGCTCAACCACAGGGTACTTGCTCAAAGTCGACGACACAAGAGTTAACTACAGAGTTGCATCTCATTCAGAAATTTTATTGGGAGGACAGATTTATAACCAAGTCCATTAGGTTCCAAATCCAGACCCATATATAACCATATAACTGTTTACAGCACAGAAACAGGCCATGTCGGCCCTTCAAGTCCATACCGGTTCACTTGAACAACTCCACTAGCTCCTCCGCACAAGTCATTTCTGAATCTGATCCACTAATGTAACTTGTAAAGTTTAGATGATAGTATTTAAACTATGATCACTAGGTTACCATAACCATTGGGCTATTACTACACCTATATTTTTTCATTTTTAAATATATAATCACATCTTATCTAAATTCTACTCTAATTTCTTTCCCAATGCCACCTATTAGTGAAGCAATTCTATTAATGGGTGTAGATTTGAGTACTGTATATCTGATGTATATCTGGTTTAATCATCTATTGTCATATCTGGCTGGGTTACATTATGTGCCGCTGGGCTACACCCTTTTGTCAACATTGCAGAGCATGCTAATGCCAAAACAACTAACAACTTCCATGCATTTTCTCCAGCAGTTACCATTCACCTAAACCATACTTTCCCACAGCGTTCAGCCTCACTTTCAATCATACAAGGAACTCAGGCTGTGTTGGTCACTTCAGTTTGATAAGAATTCAACTGCCTACTCCATTTCCCTTATCAACCATGTCAAATTCCCCATATGCAGTTTTTTTTAAAAAAAGTACAATAAAGTTATTTAAATATTTTAAAATGCAACCAAAGTTATAAAGGAAATCAAGTATAACCTTGAAGATCAACAATGTAATGAATGCAAACATGATCTTAAATGAGGAATGTCTTAACTAAAAACAATTTTTAAAAAATTAAATTTAAAAAATGGCAAACCACAACATTTTGTTGGCTTTGAATGACAGCTGTGAGTAGAATATGGCTCAGAGGAACTTTTGATCAAATATTGAACCCTTGACAAGGTCCCATATGTGGCAGGTTAGTCTGGAGGGATTGATCACTTGGCTTATTGGATTCAAAAATCATCTGCGTGAAGGAGTCAGAGGATTTTTTGTGGGGGAGGGGTTCTGATTGGAGGCCAGTGGTATTACACAGGAGTTGGTACTGGGTATACTGTTTGTAATCCATAATCAACTATTTGGCTGGTAATGCAGTTACCAGTGATATGATTTGCAACTTTGCAGGTGACACCAAAATTGGTGGTGTCTTGAACAGTGAAGAAGCATATCCAAGGTTACAACAGGATTTAGATCAATTGGGAAAATGTGCTAAGGAGTGGCAAATAGAATTTAACTCTATGAGGTGATACACTTTGGCAAGTTAACCCAGGGTAGGACTTGCATGGTCAAATGTAGGGTCCCGTCGAGTGCTGTAGAACAGAAAGACATAAGGGTACTGGTACATAGTTCCTGAAAGTTGCAATTTTGGTGAATAAGATGGTGAAGGAGCTTGGCACACTGGCCTTCAATGGGCAGGGTATAGAGAACAAACAGCTGTAGAAAGTTTATGAATAATTTGGAAGGGGTCCAAAGGAGATTCACCAAAATGTTACTGAGACGAGAGACCTTGAATCATATGAAGAGGAGAGATTAGCTACATCTTTATTCCTTGGAGTTCAGTTGTCTCAGGGACAATCATGTTGAGGTTTATAAATGGGCATGGATGAAGGGAATGCTCTGTCTTTTTCCCCAGGGTAGGCGATTATAAAACTAGGGTGGAGAGATTAAAAAGGGGACATAAGCAGCAACTTTTTCCACCCAGAGGGTAGTCTGTACCTGGAACAAGCTCCCAGAAGAAACTAGAAATAGGCAGAATTTTCTCATTCAAAAGGCATGTGGACAGATTTATGGATAGGAGGGGTTTAGAAGACTTTAATCAATTGTAGGCAAATAGGACTAGCCCAATAGGCATGAACAAATTAGGCTGATGGATCACTGAGTATAGTTTCTGTCTCTTTTTGCTGAGAAATAACGCTGCAAAGCCAAAAAGGCTAACGTCAGAAGTTTAAGTTTAGTCCTGAAAACAGGCACTTGAGAATGGTGATTCTAAAAGGTATGCTAATGAACAGAATGCAACAATAGCGGCATGTGTCATGTGTTCACACTGTCGGAGCTTGTAGCTATCTTCTGCAGCTCTGCAACTCCCGAAATCAATGAGGCAGAGCAGGTTGGGAATCGCCTTGAAGGCTTTCTGATAGCTCAGGCTGCTAAAGACCTTTTTCTCTATATCTTATTATGTAATCATCTGAGAAATTAACTAAAATTTATAAATATGAACAATTTATTTGCTTAAAACAATGTGACCATTTTAAAATAATTTTTTTTAAAAGCACAAAACATCTTTTTAAATGAAGTTTGTTGACACGGTTCTGCTCTGGCTGCTGAGCTGTCATTTATGATCTGTATCCATTTAGTAATTTATGGAGTGCATCTAAAGTGGGAAGCCGGAGGCAGAATGAGATACAAGAAGCACTTCCTTCTAACCTCAAAGATCTATGCTGCATTATGTAGACACTCATTCATACATACCAGCCCATGCAGATACCAGAATGAACTGGAGCTGCATCAGTAAATGAAGTAGCTGCGGTTTCTCCGAGGTTACTAATTGGGATGTGACACAATGGATACTGACCTGTACATAGGACTTTATCGTGGAGATTACTGGTAAACTAGCAAGCGATTAACCAATAGGATAAAGGTAATCAAATTAGATTGATAAGGCAAATGAAGAAAGATGATAAAGCTTACAGAACACCAGATGAAGACTTTTAGATTATAGACTTGAAAATGAAAAGTAGATCTGAAGCCCAATTTGGTCCGATAGGTTTAGTTATTTTATAGTACATATGATAAAGCATTCAACACATTGAGAGAATGAAATATACAAGCCTTTGCAGAGATCTGACCAGTTATCAAAACTGAACTCAATCAAATACAGTAAAAACCCCTGGTACCCAGCACCAATGGGAATTAGTAGATGCCAGATGAGTATATTTTTCAGTTGATTGAGATTGTGTGTTGTATGATTGACAAACTAATGGTGAGGCACACCAATTTTAATCTTTTGTATTTTTTACTTATTTATTTTCCTTGATTCTTTTGCTGGTTGCTTGAATTCTGGATACCAGCGGTTTTACTATACTTGCTTTTAATTTGATCAATAATGACCAGTATTGAAATAGTATGTTTAAATCATCACTGCATCAACAGTCACGCCTACTGTTGCATACAAAAATGTTTGATGTAATAGCTCTCAAGCTGTGCCTATATTACCCTTCATGCGGTTAATGTAGCAATCTAAATCAATGAACTCTATTTCAATTCTTCATCCAAACTTTACTATCTTGATATTTTGCAACAGTAAGTGAATGATCAACTTCAAATCAATTTACCCAAATAGATTCAGAATAGTTTTGTCCTTGTCAATATTAGGCAAGGACTAAATTTAGATATTTCTATTAAAACACATATAATAATCATTCCAAAGTGCACAATCATTTTATGGGATACATGTTTATAATAATCCCTGACAAAGCAGTCACTATAAATAAAAGTTGAAAAGCCAGCTGAAAAGACTAACCTTGTTTCATTTAGTTATTTGTTAGTCTAAACCTCAGCTTTACTTCAGATTTCCTGTAGTCCTAATCATTTCTGTAATCAACATTTCCAAATTACCACATCTGGGCAGAGATCCATGACAACTTTGACCAAAGAGGAGAGTGGAGGAGGGGGAGGGAGCAGAATGAAGGAGGGGAATTGTGAATGCTTTATAACTGTGTGCCATCGGGCACACAAAACTCAAAACGGTCAACCTGTTTACCTATCTCGGCTGCACCATTTCATCAGATGCAAGGATCGACAATGAGATAGACAACAGACTCGCCAAGGCAAATAGCGCCTTTGGAAGACTACACAAAAGAGTCTGGAAAAACAACCAACTGAAAAACCTCACAAAGATAAGCGTATACAGAGCCGTTGTCATACCCACACTCCTGTTCGGCTCCGAATCATGGGTCCTCTACCGGCACCACCTACGGCTCCTAGAACGCTTCCACCAGCGTTGTCTCCGCTCCATCCTCAACATCCATTGGAGCGCTTACACCCCTAACGTCGAAGTACTCGAGATGGCAGAGGTTGACAGCATCGAGTCCACGCTGCTGAAGATCCAGCTGCGCTGGATGGGTCACGTCTCCAGAATGGAGGACCATCGCCTTCCCAAGATCGTGTTATATGGCGAGCTCTCCACTGGCCACCGTAACAGAGGTGCACCAAAGAAAAGGTACAAGGACTGCCTAAAGAAATCTCTTGGTGCCTGCCACATTGACCACCGCCAGTGGGCTGATAACGCCTCAAACCATGCATCTTGGCGCCTCACAGTTTGGCGGGCAGCAACCTCCTTTGAAGAAGACCGCAGAGCCCACCTCACTGACAAAAGGCAAAGGAGGAAAAACCCAACACCCAACCCCAACCAACCAATTTTCCCTTGCAACCGCTGCAATCGTGTCTGCCTGTCCCGCATCGGACTTGTCAGCCACAAACGAGCCTGCAGCTGACGTGGACTTTTTACCCCCTCCATAAATCTTCGTCCGCGAAGCCAAGCCAAAGAAAAGAAAAAAGAAAAATAACTGGAAAAGCATTTGCAAAAGAAAGATAAAATTGGCATCTTGTGCTTCAGAGTTAGTAACAAACAGCATTCTTCTGTCTCAATTAACATTAACGAACACTAATCCTGGCTTGTCCATGATTACAAGCCCAAACTAATTTTTTTTCAATTAGTGTATGACTACCAAGCCAGAAAAACAAGAGCAGTATAACAATTAAGCAAAATTAAAAAAACACTGTGGCAAGCACTCTTATTCCACTATTTTTTTTTCAATAATACTAATTCAATGCAATTTTGTTCCCTTCTATCTTCAAAAGGGAGCAAGGCAAGTAAAAGCAAACTGCAGAGTATAACAATGCAGATCAGTTTCTCTCAGTTCCTCTCTCCTTCCCCTCTTTATGGGTGGGAATAAGTACAGCAAGGAGGAAGAGAGACTTTCCTCATCACCCCCCCCCCCCCCCCAAGATTAATGAAAAGCCCACATGGGTAATCATAAAAATATGCCTCACTATATTTTCAACTCCCATTTTGAATCATACTACCGTAGCTGGCTATTACAAGCTATGGCTCTGCAGAGCCTATAGTGCAGGAGAGGTTATAGCTGTATGGATGCAGGTTAGCTGAAAAAGAACAACATGAATCCCAGTTTCATGTCGTTTAAACTGAACTTTATTGGGCTCACAGCCCTGCTTTTATTCTCAAACTAAGGGGTGTGGTCAAAATTCCCTCAGCGCTGATTGGTGCATTTGCAATCCACTTTCCTTGACAGGCCAGTTATGCTCCTTTAGTTGTGACCAATGCAGTGCTGTGGGTCTCGTGCAGCCTGCTGGATCTTTGCATTCATCTTTTATTTTGTGAAGCACCCAGAGGGGGCTGCAAGGGGCCACCACACTACACCTACTAAAAAAATTTAAATACTTTATCTTCGGAATCGGACTTGGGCATAACAATCCACGAGCGGTCGGTGCTGGTCAGACCTGTGTCTGGACAGCACAACAGCAGTTATTAATGCCAATTACAGGTTGGTGCAATACAATTTCCTGCGTCAACTGTACCTCACCCCACAAATATTACATAAATTTAATGCAGAAATCTCAGAAATGTGCTTTTGGTGTGGTGTGGAGGCTGGAACCTTTATCCATTCAACCTGGCTGTGTACAAAGGTAAGATCCATCTGGGAAGACCTGGGGAACATTGTGAAAAAAAATTACAAAGGTGTATTTTCAACAGGATCTGGAATTGTACCTTCTGGAAAACATTAAGGACGTGAGTTTTAAACTGTCCAGATACCAAATTCAGTTTGTGATTGTCGCCTTGTCGGTAGCCAGGAAGTGTATAGCAGTCAATTGGAAGTCTGACTCCCAACTATATATTACACGATGGAATACAGAAATGCACTTCGACGTTAGGGATGAAGGCGCTCCAATGAATGTTGAGGATGGAACGGAGACAACGCTGGTGGAAGCGTTCTAGGAGCCGTAGGTGATGCCGGTAGAGGACCCATGATTCGGAGCCGAACAGGAGTGTGAGTATGACAACGGCTCTGTATACGCTTATCTTTGTGAGGTTTTTCAGTTGGTTGTTTTTCCAGACTCTTTTGTGTAGTCTTCCAAAGGCGCTATTTGCCTTGGCGAATCTGTTGTCTATCTCGTTGTCGATCCTTGCATCTGATGAAATGGTGCAGCCGAGATGGGTAAACTGGTTGACCGTTTTGAGTTTTGTGTGCCCGATGGAGATGTGGGGGGGCTGGTAGTCATGGTGGGGAGCTGGCTGATGGAGGACCTCAGTTTTCTTCAGGCTGACTTCCAGGCCAAACATTTTGGCAGTTTCCGCAAAACAGGACGTCAAACGCTGAAGAGCTGGCTCTGAATGGGCAACTAAAGCGGCATCGTCTGCAAAGAGTAGTTCACGGACAAGTTTCATTCATTGGCGCACCTTCATCCCTAACGTCGAAGTACTCGAGATGGCAGAGGCCGACAGCATCGAGTCCACGCTGCTGAAGATCCAGCTGCGCTGGGTGGGTCACGTCTCCAGAATGGAGGGCCATCGCCTTCCCAAGATCATGCTATATGGCGAGCTCTCCACCGGCCACCGTCACAGAGGTGCACCAAAGAAGAGGTACAAGGACTGCCTAAAGAAATCTCTTGGTGCCTGCCACATTGACCACCGCCAGTGGGCTGATATCGCCTCAAACCGTGCATCTTGGCGCCTCACAGTTCGGTGGGCAGCAACCTCCTTTGAAGAAGACCGCAGAGCCCACCTCACTGACAAAAGACAAAGGAGGAAAAACCCAACACCCAACCCCAACCAACCAATTTTCCCCTGCAACCGCTGCAACCGTGTCTGCCTGTCCTGCATCGGACTTGTCAGCCACAAACGAGCCTGCAGCTGACGTGGACATTTACCCCCTCCCTAAATCTTCGTCCGCGAAGCCAAGCCAAAGAAGAGAGACAGAAATGCAGATTTGTTTATTTGGATTTGTCTTTGAAAATATAAATTTAAATATATAAAACCTTTATCTTTTTAATCATTTTTATTCAACCTCCCAAATATTCCAAAATCCACTTCTCTCCCCCACCCCCCCCCCACCCCCATCACCCCAAACAAGGATTGTGTATGCATACTGGAAAAATTATACAAGAATAATTAACATAATTTGATTCATTTAGCCTTGCAAGCCAATCTTGTAAGCTACATGTTAAGCTTTAGATTAGTAAAGCTTCTAAAACGCTCAAATCTTCCAAAACATCACCAATGAAATCTACATACTACATCCTAAATAGAGTACCATTACGAAAGATGACCAAATTAAATGGGTTTAAAGAGTTTAATTCATGAAGAGCCAAAATGAAGAGATTACATTGCTAATTATAAACTGCAGGGTGCATAAAGTAGTAGTCCAAAAAACAACAAATATAGTCATTAAAAAATTGCAAAAAAAAAAAGCTCAAGAGCTGTTACCAATAAATACCATCCACAAACATACAGGGAAATCCACAAAATATTACATGGCTTAATTCTGCTCTGACAGAAGGCAAGAAGCATGAAAAATATTTTTAAGAGTTCAATGCATACATCTAAATTCTTGTACCGTCATTTCCGAATATCCGAAACACTTGGGACCAGCACTTTTTTGAATAACCGAGAAATGGCTTTAAGCAGACCAGTAGCATCAGCAGAAAACTTGTATCGGCTGTTGCCGATCCCCGACACCTCCCCGCTGCCACTGCCAAACCTGCCCAGGAACCAGGTCCCGACTCTGATCCCCGACACCTCCCCGCTGCCACTGCCAAACCTGCCCAGGAACCAGGTCCCGACTCTGATCCCAGACACCTCCCCATGGCCGTCACCGAACTTGCCCAAGAACCTGAGATCCCCACTCCTGCCGCCGCCAAACCCCCGCCACGGTCCAATGCTGCTGCCATCAAAAAAAAAAAATCAGTGCCACCACCCCACCCCAGTTACCCTATTTCCCCAATTAGATTTGTTCCAACGCCAACTCTGGAGACAGAGGAGAACCAAATTCAGTGGAGGGTAAAAAAATGAATGGAAAGAGGGAGGAGGGAGTTACCAGAAACGAGGACAATCTCCCTATGTGCTTCCTGACCCGCCGATTTCCTCCAGTCGCTCACTGATGTTACCAAACTGGCGCTAACAGCATGTCAGAGCCTGACATGAGCTCGTCAAGAGGGAAAAGAATGTTTCAACTTGTGACATCAGGTTGCTGCCAAAAACATTTCAAATAACTTAAAATTTCAATTAAGTGGTTTTCGGATAATTGGAAACATATTATATTGGAATCTATAAAAGGCACACACAGCAACGTTTAATGCATACACTTTTCTGCAAAGGCATTATGATGCCATTTTATATTAATGCTCAGACAGACAAGGGATTGTTTCCTTGCAAACCACATTCACCTCCAAAGTTGTAAAATAGGCAAGCTTTTGAGAATGAGAAAAAAAATCACAATTATGTCCTTTCCAATTTCTCTGCAAAATATTTATATACAAACAAAAATACAGTCAACCCAAATTTGTGCATTATTGCAGACAATGTGGCAATGTAACAAAAGTAATTACTGTTTATGTTTTAATGGCAAAATAAATGAATAATGCAAAGCCAGTATCCAAACTTATTCCATTTGGGAAATAAAATGGTAGAAGAGGAAAAAGATTAAATCAACACAGATTACAAAAAAATTTCAATATGCTCTGCTACAACTCTTTTGGCAAAAACACATTGATGGGAAAAGGATTCTGGCAACACTGCTTTCTACCCCAATATATAGCATATTTATCCATTTGAACTGCCTCAGACAGGAATGGTTTCTATCAGATCTTGTGATATGAACATAACATTTTCTTTTCTTCCAATCTCTACATAAATCAAACATTCCACTCTTCAACAGCTTCTGTGGCCTGCTGAAATGTTGCATTTCACCTGTCATGATTGAACTATAGAGAGAACGGTGTATGTATGCTGTGTTGACTGCAACAAGAACCAAATCAGCATTTCTTGCTGCTTTTTGCCAAAAGTGAATCCTGATTGACATCAGCTTCCCCTCAAATGCACATTCGCAGCAACCTTTGCACAAGGGCTGTGGTGGCTCAACTGAACACATCATGCCAGGAAAGTGCAGCCATTTTCTACTGCCTTTGAAGAACTTTGGTAGCAAGTTTGGAAGTTTGGCAGGGTTCTGGATTTTAAAATGAAATGACACAAACTTCATTGCTTAACATCCAGATTATAAATTTCATGATTATACATCTGAAAGAGGGGACCGCTTTAGTGTATCTAAGTTTGATGATGTCACTGAATGGAAAAGCATATTGTGCAGAGGATACAGAGAGTCTGCAGAGATAGGTTAAGTGAGTAGGCAAGGGTCTGGGAGAATAAATGTTGGTAAATGTGAGGTTATCCACTTTGGATGGAAGAATGGAAGAACAAATTATTATTTAAATGCAAAGTGCTTGCAGCATCCTGCCATGCAGAAGGATTTGTAAGATGGAATGTGCATGAATCACAAAAGCTTGGTTTGCAGATGCCATCAAGAAGGCAAATGGAATGTTGGTCTTCATTGCTAGAGGGATTGAATGAAGGAGCAAGGGAGGATATGCTGCAACTGTACAAGATACTGGTGAGGCCACATTGAAGTACTGCATGCATTTCTGGTCTCCTTACAGGAGGAAGGATGTACTTCCTTCGCAGGTAGTCCAGAAAAGGTTCACCAGATTGATGCCAGAAATGAGGGGATTAGCTTGTGTGGAGAGATTGAGTTGTCTGCTGCTGTTCTTGCATGAATGTAGAAGAATGAGAATGAATCTTATAAAAATGTTTACAATTATGAAAGGCATAGATAAGATTTAGTTGTTATTCCCGTTGGTGGAAGAGATGAGAACAAGGGGACATAGCCTCAAGATCCAGGGTAAGGGATTTATGACGGAGATTAGGAGGAACTGTTTTTCCAAGAGGGTGAAAAATCTATGGAATTCGCTACCCATTGAAGCAGTGGAGGCAACCTCAGAATCTATTGTCATGAATATGTCACGAAACTCATCGTTTTGCAGCTGCATCACAGTGCAACCACCTTACAAAATAAAAATAGTGCATGAAAAGGTCAAAGTAAGGCAGTGTCTGCGGTTCATTGTTCATTCAGAAATCAGCAGAGGGAAAGAAGGTGCTGCTGAGTGGTAGTCTTCAGGCTCCTGTACTTTTTTTCCCTGATGATAGCAGAGTGAAGAGGGCATGGCCTGGTTGGTAAGGGTCCTTGAGGATAGAGACTGCTTTCTTGTAGATGTCCTCAATGGAGTTAAGACTGGTGCCAGTGATGTTGCAACCCTCTTGAGATTATTCTTGTCCTAAGCATTGGCACCTCCGTACCAGACGGTGATGCAACCGGACAGAATGCTCTCCATGGTACAGCTGTAGAAGTTTAAGAGACTTCAGTGACATACATACAAACCTCCTCAAACACTTCACAAAGCATAGCTGCTGGCTATCCCTCTTCATGATTGCATTGACATGGAGGCTCCAGGACAGATTCTCAGAGATGCTGACATCCAGGAATTTAAAGTTCTTGACCCTCTCCTTTGCTGAGCCCTCAATGAGGACTGGTTCGTATTCTGACTTCCTCCTGAAATCCACAATAATTTTCTTGGTTTTACCAATGTTGAGTGCAAGGTTGTTGGTGTGATACCACTCAATTAGCTGATCTACCTCTCTCCTGTACATTTCTCCTTACTGCCATTTTTGATTCTGCGACAACTGTGGTGTCATAGGCAAATATGTTGATAGGACTGGAATTATGCCTAGCTACACAGTCATGGGTGCAGAATGAGTAGAGCAGTGGGCTAAGAATGCATCTTTGAGGGGAGTCTGTGTTTATCATCACGGAGGAGGAGACATTGTTTGCAATTTGTACTGACTGAGGAAGTCAAGGATCCAGTTGCAGAGGATTTTGAACTTGTTGACCACCACTGAGGGAATAATGGTGTTGAAGGCTGAGCTATAGTTGAAGAGTAGCCGTATGTTCAAGTTACTGTTTTCTAGGTGATCCAGAGCTGAGTGAATATTTTTAAGGCAAGGTTGGATAGATTTTTTTTATAAAGGAGAGGAATTAAAGGATATGGGGAGAAAAAGCATCTAGGTGGAGATGAGCCTGTCATCAGATCAGCCATGATCTCATTGAATGGCAAAGCAGCCTTGACAGGGCAGATGGCCTATTCTTGTTCCTCTTAGGTTCTTCAATTTGATTATTAATAATGCATTTTTTAATTAAACTAGATGCCATGTGTATTCTTCAAGTTATAAAAGTAAAACATTGCCAAAATTTTTCAGAATGGTTTATTAATTCAAGGTACTTGATTTCTTAAAATTTTTTTTTTTTTTAAATTTCAACATTCAGCACGTTAACAGGCCATTTCGGCCTGCAAGTCCATGCCGCCCAATTAACCTATATCCCTGGTATGTTTCAAGCAGTGGGAGTAAACCGAAGCCCCTGGAAAAATCCACACAGATATGGAGACAGCATACAAACTCCTTACAGATAAAGTGAACACCTGTCCCGATCGCTAAGCCAACCGTGCTACCCACTTGTTTACCTGATGAATTTAAAAGAGCTTGAGGAGTAGACAGCCCACCTGGGAGCCCAAGAATGATATAACTAAAAGTCAGAAAAAAAACACAAAAGCTTTGTTCATAACACTTGGAAACATGGATGAAATGGGAATAGTTGGGTGGTGTTGAAGTGAGTCAGTTGCTGCAGCCAGGAGAGAGGAGTGGCCTCTCTCCATGAGACCAGCCAGAGTCACATGCAAGCACATCTGCTCCAGTGAGCACAATATATTCATGCATGGGTAGCGTTCCCATATGGGTGGTGTGCAGATAAGTGTCTATGTGCTCTCATGTGTGAAAGCCAAAAAGCAGAGCCCAATCTACAATCATCCTTACCACTGGACCAAACCCTCCCTCTGAAAAGTCACAGCTTGCCAGTGTGCAATAGTTAATCTACATCAAAACAAAATAAATCACATATGGGCATCTTCTGCTTTTCAGTATAAAGTTTGAGGCACGTTATGTTTAGCACTTCGCAGTTAACTGAAACAACAACCGATAACAACTTTCTTATCAAGTTCAGAACTTAGACATCTTTGGTGAAGATACAACAATTGGGACCGCTCAACTGTCCACAACAGGAGAGAAGCCAAAGATGCTCAAAAGATCACGGTTTGATCTATTCTGTTAATTCCATCAACATGGCCCTAAAACACCAACAAACAATACACAAGATTGAAAGACCTCATAATAGAAGTTCAACTCAGTGCTTCTCATTCAATCTGACAATTTCCAACAAACATGGTCAGAGTTTTATAGAATGAAAACTAGCCCTTCAGCCTAACTTGTCCATGCCAATTCAGCTCGACCCATTTGCCTGCCCAAACCCCGATAATACTTTTCTGTCTGCTTACCGGTCTTTTGACCGGTCTTTTAATAATTGTCCCTGCTTGTAGCACTTCCTCCAGCAGCTAGTTCTATAACCTACCATCAGTGTGAAGAAGGTGCTTGAATTCTTTCCCCACTCACCTTAAATCTATACCTTCCAGTTTTAGATCCCCCCATTTTGGGGAAAAAATAATGACCATTTACCACAATCGTTCCACAGTAGATGCAATATCGTTGGCCCTCCATTCACTCTGGATCACCTCGAAAACAGCAATTCATACATATGGCTGCTCTTCATCGACTACAGCTCAACCTTCAACACTATTATTCCCTCAGTGTTAGTCAAGAAGCTACAAACCCTAGGCCTCTGTACCCCACTCTGCAACTGGATCTTTGACTTCCTCATCGGAAGACCAGTCAGTATGAATTAGAAACCGCATCTCCTCACTGATTATCAACAAAGGTGTACCCCAAGGATGTGTGCTTAGCCCACTGCTCTATTCGTATTACACCAATGACTGTGGGGCCAGACAAGTTCAATGCTATCTACAGGTTTGCCGATGACACCACAGTTGTCGGCAGAATCACAAACGGCAATGAGGAAGCATACAGGAGGGAGATAGATCAGCTCGATGAATGGTGTAAGGACAGCAACTTTGTAGTTAACATCAGCAAAAGAGATGATTGTGGACTTCAGGAGGAAGACCGGGAAACAAGACCCAGACCTCATCGAGGGCTCAGTGGAG
This sequence comes from Narcine bancroftii, assembly GCF_036971445.1. Lineage (NCBI taxonomy): Eukaryota > Metazoa > Chordata > Chondrichthyes > Torpediniformes > Narcinidae > Narcine > Narcine bancroftii. Next base: position 9,331,124 of record NC_091474.1, on the reverse strand, counting down.
GAGAGGGTCAAAAAGGTGTACTGTAGAGAGCATTCTGGCTGATTGCATCACTGCCTGGTATGGAGATGTCAACTCTCAGAACAAGAATAAACTCCAGAGGATTGTTAACTATTCCTGCAACATCATAGCAACCAGACCACTCTATCGAGGACATCGACATAAGGTGGTGTCTTAAAAAAAAAAGCAGCTTCTATCCTCAAAGACTTCCACCACCCAGGCCACACCCTTTTCACTCTGCTACCATTGGGGGAAAAAAGGTACTGGAGTTTAAAGACAAACACTTAGTGGCACAAGGACAGCTTCTTCCCCACTGCCATCAGATTCTTGAAGACACTGCCTTACTTTTCATGCACTGTTATTGTTATAGCAATGTCGTAAGATGATTATAATATGTATGAATTTCATTACAATAAATCCAGATTCTGATCGATAATGCTCATGAATCTAGCAACTCCATAGCACGGCCATGGCACCATACCCCCCCCAACATATGGTCAATTTCGATATTTGTTCACTACTTTCCAATTCTTCAGGGATCAGTGTTAAAGAATGCAGAGATAGAATGTTTGACTCCAGTGAAAGTGAACCGTTAGCAATAATTTTAATTAGCAAAATTTGCAGGCTCAGTGTCCTAGCACCAATACAAGAGCATTTTACATTGTAATCCATTCTATCAAGAGGCTACCACGGCAGCCAACTATATAGCATCGTTTTAAGCATTTGAAATATTCTGACACTACAAAAACGCATTTTCTCCATTGAAGAGTAAGCATATTCTATATGCCACAGGTAAAAGAGAACCATCACAGGCATCTAAGAAAACACTTAAAAACAAAGGGCTCAACATCAATGTTAAAAGGAATGTCAAGCTCTTGCTTATATGCAAGCATACTTCTGCCTCAACCATCTATACATTTTGCAAATTGACAGACATGCACATTAAAAAACAACAATATATTTTGAAAAATTGCAGAGAGAAACAGAGGCAGAGTCAAAAATTTCAAAATGGTGGAGAAAGAGGGTTAGATTTTTTATGTGTGCAAGTTTCACGTATTGACTGATTTCAAAAACATTCTCCAGTTCTATTTCACTCCTTTAAACTGCTGATACAGGAAAAAAAGAATTCTGACTGAGAAAGTCAAGGACTGATGTGTTGCGATATGGGAACAGTAACATTCTGAAACTCAACAGTACAAAGCAATGAGCTGAAACTACTTAGGAAGGCAACAAACAGATGTGATACACATGCATGAGTAATGGAGAGGAGCCAGATATATGGTCAGGATATTTAATTTACAGTGCTATCTGCCAGTTTTGTTGTTTGAAGACAACAGCAACATAACTTGGAGTGGGAACATAATCAGAAGTGCAATATCCCAAAATATAATATATATAGCAGTAGGCAACACGGCGAAAGACCTTTACATGGTAAACAGGTAGAAAAGGGTGTGCTTCAACAGATGATCAAGTCTGTGCTTGCAAGTGTTAAGCAACAACTAGAGAGCAATAAGAATGAACAACTCATTTTTACCACGAAATTGGCTTTAGCCTCTAAAGGGCTTAAGAAGCTGCAATGAAGCCACACTGGATAAGCCAAGACCCAGGCAAAAAAAAAATGTGATCTTGAATTAAAAGTATTAGTTATAAACAAGACAAGAGAATAATAACATTATAGTCATGGGGAGTGTAAAATGCCACTGGCCATATTGATGTCAAAGTTACATATTTTCTTTTTAAATTTTTTTTATTTTTCACACTATGAACCATACTGACCAAAATACACACAAACATCTCCCTCTTGAATATGCACAGTGTCATATTCTTCCCTTTCCCCCCTTCCCTTCCCTCCCTCCTTTACCCCCCCCTCCCCACGCACTCACGTTCAACATATATGATACATTAAACAATGTCATCACACAATGAAAATAAACAAGAAATTTGTGTCATCTACTTTTACATACTGGGTCAGTTCATTTCGTCTTCTTCTCCTTCTGACATTTTAGGTGGTGGAGGTCTACAGTAGGACTACTCTGTTGTGTTCCATGTACAGTTCCCAAATTTGTTCGAATACTGTGATGTTATTTCTTAAATTATCTGTTATTTTTTTCCAATGGAATACATTTATTCATTTCTATGTACCATTGCTGTATCCTCAGGCTATCTTCTGATTTCCAGGTCGACATAATACATTTTTTGCTACAGCTAAGGCTATCATAATAAATCTTTTTTGTGCTCCATCCAAATCGAGTCCAAGTTCTCTAGATCAAACTGGATTTATTAAGAAAAGATGAACAACAGACAATATCTGTAAGTTCATTAACTTAATCCATGCAGTACAAGAAACAAGATGCCAACAGTGGCGATTGCCTTAGATGCAGAGAAAGCCTTTGACAGAGTAGAATGGAATTATTTATTCAAAGTACTATAAAAATTCAACCTACCAGAGAAATATATTAATTGGATTAAAGCATTATATAAGCGACCAGTGGTGAAGGTCACAGTAAATGAATATATATCAAACCAATTTGAATTAAGCAGGTCAACTAGGCAGGCATCTCCACTATCTCCCTCACTGTTCACGTTAGCTATAGAACCACTGGCAGAACTGATAACAGAAAATAAGAGGGATAAAAATAAAAGAGAAGGCATATAAAATCAGTCTATTTGCAGATTACGTCATAGTATACTTAACAGTACCAGAAATATCAATAAAAGAATTACATAAAAAATTGAAGGAATATGGAGAAGTATCGGGATACAAGATCAACGCAAATAAAAGTGAAGCAATGGCAATGAATAATGCGGATTTCACAAAGTTTAAGAAAGAATCACCATTTAGATGGCAAACACAAGCAATCTGATACCTAGGTATACAACTAGGCCATCTATACAAACTAAATTATCAGCCATTAATGAAGAAATTACAAGACGATTTAGAACATTGGAAAGATTTACCACCAACACTGATAGGAAGGGTAAATTGCACTAAAATGAATATCTTCTCAAGGATACAATACCTATTCTAATCATTACCAATACACCCAACAGAGAAATTCTTCAAGGAGCTAAAGAAAATAACAAGGAAATTCTTATGGAAAGGGGGGAAACCGAGGATAGTGCTAGATAAATTAACAGAATGGTATAAACAAGGGGGCTTACAGCTACCAAACTTTAAGAATTATTATAGAGCAGCACAATTAAAATACCTATCAGATTTTTATCAAACAAAGGAAAAACCAGATTGGACCAGATTAAAGCTAGATAAAATAGGGGAGAAGGTACCTGAACATATAAGTGGGATGAAAAGCTGGTGCAACATAGGAATTCACCAGTACTGCACCATCTACTCAACATTTGGAAGATTCACATAGAAAGGAAAAAAAAATTATCAACTACCAAAATTAATATTGATGCAAAATCAACTAATCCCTTTCACAATAGATAACCTTTCCTTTAGAGAATGGGAGAGAAAAGGGATCAAAAGAATAGAAAATTGTTTTTCGGGAAATAAATTATTATCTTTTGAACAAATGAAGTACAAATATGGTATAACTCACGGTACAATGTTTGCATACCACCAACTGAAAACCTACTTGAAGGACAAATTGGGATGCAGGCTGAGGTTACCAGAAGGAAGTAATTTTGAATATGTGATTACAGACACAATAATTAAAAGATTTATAACAAACATGTACATCAAACTGCAAGAGAAAGAGAACGAGGAAACAAGCTGTAAACCCAAACAAAAATGAGAACAAGATCTAAACATAAAGATAAAGAATGAAACATGGGAAAAGCTATACTCCAGAACTATGAGAAGTACAATAAACACGAAGTTATGCATGATACAATATAATTGGTTACACAGGCTATACACCACGCCCCAAAAGTTAAATAAATGGGATCCAACAGTATCAGACAGATGTTTTCGTTGTAAGAAGGAAACGGGAACAACAGTACATGCAATTTGGGAATGTGAGAAAGTGGAAAAGTTTTGGGAAGATCTAAATCACAAAAAGCAACATCCAGTAAAGTTAAGTATTTTCAAGAAAGAGAAAATGAGAATTTAAGAACTTTGAGTGAAAATCTTTCATTCATTTAATAGGCGCCAAGCATTCAAAGAATCTCAGGATGAGGCAACTAAAAATGATCTTTAATTAATTTAGAAAATGTAAAATTTAATAAAGTACAGATTTTGATCTTTTATTTAAATTTTAATTTTTTAAATTAATTAAGTACAGATTTTCAAGGATCATCTGGGATGTTATTGAATGTTCCTGTTAGATCACATCTAATGTATGCGGAACATTTAATAGGAAGCATCTCTATACAGTTAAAAAAGTTGTCACAAAAGGTGATCAATGCCAGAAATAGAGCAAAGACCAGAAAGATTAGATCCATCAGCTGAACGGCTTTCATCATCTAAAACATTTGTAAATGCTAATACATAACTATTCCAAGTAAATTACTATCATTAATAGGATTCAACATAGTTTCCACAAAAGTAAACAGCATTTTGCAGATAATATTTTGACAAATCTGTGGATAGAATATAGGTTGTTAATATTTAATTAGATTTACTGGTATGTGGTTTAAACACCCCAGCTTTCTTTCAATTACATTCTAACAGTGCAAAATAGATTTAAATCTCTCTATTTTACAACTCTTCTTGTGCACCCTTCCTGGCAACACTGTAAACATTTACACCATCTTCCACCCCCACCCAATCACGCTCAGTGATTCAATTGGGTTCCCTTCTTCTATGGTAGTATTTGGTGTAATTGCTTTTGTTCTGCAAGTTCTTGGCTAACTTGAAGGGAGCAGTAGATGTACTGTCCTCAGAACATCCCTGATGGAGAAGCACTTGTACTGAACCAGATAACAAGAAGAAATTTAGAACCGGTGAAAGTTCTTAAAATTTAAGTGTTGCAGAATTCAACACATCCTCATCATCAGATTTTACAGCAATTTCAAAATCAGAATAATTATTCTTTTAGCAATGAAAAAACGAAGTACAAATATTTGTGAAGTTGCAGGTAACAACAATTCTACCCTCTCAGATCATGATATCCTCTAATTTTTGGAGCCACTGGCACCACTTCAAATGCATTTGATACCAGGGATACCCAGAAAGATGGACATAGAAACAGCTAGTCTTTACCACCCTCAAAAATTATGGGCAAGTTGGAGAACTGCACCTTCCCTTTCATTTTAAATAATTTTCTATAGGCAAGGCAGAATTCTTGAAATAACATTAACCACACTTGCATACTGAGCAAAAAAAAAGCATACTTGTCTAGCCAAATTAATTTAAATAATGCTATTCTGAGGATGTGATTACAGTAGTGTTTAAAATGAATTGAACTGAAATGTCGACAATTTTCAAGTCACATCAAACAACAAATCAGTTGATTAAAATAATGATGCCAAATGAAATGAGAGAAATATTTGGCCAAAAGAACCTTGCCTTGGCTTCTGCTCAGATAGTGACATGGGATCTATTAGTTCACCAAAATACTTTCATTTCAGAGTATAACCTTTAAAAAAAAATCATGATTTAAAAAAAAAATCAATTATTTTTTCAGTGTTCTCCATCTTAAAAATCCACCAACAGCCATTATCATGGCCTCCTCTTTGACTTCCTCTTTCTTTTACTTTCGATGCAACTCACGAGATCTCTTCTTTGTGATATACTGTACTATTAATAGTGGAGCCTGGGTTTCTTCCACCTTCTGATACAAATAACTTAGACCTTTTCCAAGTCACACAGCTTGAATGCTTCCTTTGCATTTGGTGATCACAATTTAAATAGGGGCAAGAGCAGCAATGATGGAAATGAACAATGGTGAGGAGAATAGGTTAGGGTTTTTGAGGAAATTGGATTGCTCTGTAAGCCAATGGGCTTCTCTGTTTAATTTCTGAACTAATCATGACTTGCAACCATAGAAATACTTGCTTGGCCAATAGACAAATGCAAGCACACACAATCTTTTTTAGATTAGATTAAAATAAACTTTGTCATTGAGCAAAGTAAAATATGATGCCAATGAAATACAAATTAGCATCCAACCAGAAGTTTAAAAAGTGCTATATACAAATAACTAGGTGCAAATAAAAACAAGTGCATACAGCGAGCAAACAATTAGAAAAGCACTGACAGTACAATGTGAGTGTAGGAACACTCAACATTGTGATTTAAAGTTCGGCAGGGTAACAGCCTCGGGGGGGGGGGGGGGGGGGGGGGGCGGAGTGGGGGGGGGGAGCTCTTGAGCCTGCTGGTTCGAGAGTGAAGGCTCCTGTAACCCCTACCAGATGGGAGAAGAGTAAAAAGTCCAAAGTTTGGGTGTGATGCATCCTTGATGACGATCTTCGCCCTGCCCAAGACAGCATTCCTGATGGATGTTCTCAATGGTGAGCAAATTAATGCCAATAAACTGCTTGGCAGTTTTCACCACCCAATGAAGTGCTTTTTTGTCCAATACAAGACGATTGCCACACCACACTGAGATGCCATAAGTAAGTATGCTCTCAATAGTATGGCAGTAAAAATCCATCAATATCCTTTGACAGAGGTGTACTTTCTTCAAGCTCCGCAGAAAATAAAGTCTTTTTGATCAGAATGGAGTTGTTCAGGGACAAGGTGAGATCATCAGAAATCCAGACACCAAGAAATTTAAAGCTTCATACATGTTCCATCGCAACTGCACTGATGTAAATAGGGATGTGAATGCGGCTTCCAGCACGCTGAAGTCCACAATGATCTCGGACTTCTGGATGATAAGTCATTGTTAGCACACCACATAGCTAGGTGCTGGACCTTACCCCTATAGGTCATCTCATCACCCCCTCTGATCAGGCCAACTACCATCTGTGAACTTGTTTATGGAATTAGAACCATATACAGGAACAGAGTCATAGGTGAAAAGGGAATACACGAGACCTGGGTGTTTAAGGTGAAAATGGAAGGGAAGAGATTGCCTAACTTAAGAGATTGGGGTCTATTAGTCTGAAAGTCTAAGATCCAATTACAGAGGGATGAGCTAATACCAAGCTGATGAACTTTGGCAGTCAGTTTGGAGGGAATGTCAAACTAAAGTCAATGAACTGCATTCCGACACAAGAGTTGGAATTGTCCAAGTGGGTCAAGGCAGAATGTAGTGCCATGGAAATGGTATCCTCAATCAATCTGTTGGTTTGATAGGCAAATTGATGAGAGTCCAAGGTGATGGGCAAACAAATATGATAAAAACCAGTCTCTCAAAGCACTTTGCAATGATGGAGATGAGTCAACTGGATGGAAGTAATTCAGACTCATGGTGGTAGGATGCTTCGGTATTTGTACAATGGTGGCAATCTTTAAGCTCATGGCAACAACTGCTTGGGCCAGGGACAGATTGAAGATGTCCATGAAATCGTGGCAGAGCTAGACATAATATGGGTGAAGACTTTGAAAAGTATGTAGCTAATCATCATACAACTTCAGTGTGCAATGGTGATTTGACATTAGTCTGCTTCATCAACACTTCTAGTCAAACAGCAACTTTGGCAGGGCAAAATGGCCATTGTATAACAAGAAAAATACTAAGTTACATTTGGAGATATGAATACAGATAACCATGGCTTGGTCAAAGTAGCTTTAAAAAAGGGAATAAAGGTGCTTAAGGAGGGAATTACAGCTCGCTGATGTTTTGCTCGCTGAAGTTATAGCTGCTAATGGTACAGCCATTTAATTTAAGGAAATTCTAAAAAAGGTCAATTTTGGAGGAGGGTAAACACATTAAAAGTGTTTTAGGGCTAAAGAGATAGTGATGGGTAAAAGAATGAAGGGATTTCAAAACAAGGATAAGCATTTTAAAATACCAATGTGTAACTCAGAACCAAAGTTGGTTATCCAGCATGGGATGACATGTTCATGGCATGTTGTACAAGTTAGCACATGAACAAGTGAGTTTTGAGCAACTTCAAGATTACAGGTGTGCAGAGAACAAAAAAATCTAACATAAGAATTTTGGTGATAAAAGAACAAAAGACTGGAATTAGAGTTGTACCGTGTCATTGGGGTGACACAGTAGTTAGCTTACAGCCCCAGCGATCATGAATAAAATCCCGTACCATCTTTAAGGAGTTTGTATGTTCTCCCCATGTCTGCATTGGTTTTCATCAGGGGCTCCGGTTTCCCATCCATCGTTCGAAACGAACCAGGGGTATACGTTAATTGTGTTTAACTTGGGCGGCACAGAAATGGTCTGTTACCATGCTGTATGTCTAAATTTTTAAAAAATTAATAAAGGTAAAAATTCTGATCTTTAAAAGGTTACAAATTCAGCTTGGAGTTAAATGTGACATCAAGATTAGGATTTTTCAAAGATGAAAAATACAGAATACAGAGCAAATTTTAAAAAATGCTGGAGGAACTGTATCTTGATGCACAAAACATCATCAATTCCTTTCTCCCCCTTCACTCCAACAGATGCTGTCCAACCTGTGCAAGATCATAAAATTCTTTAGAGGACAGCAGCTTAAAGGTTAAATGTCTAAACTAATATGCAAAAGGATAGAAAATTATTTTAAGAAAGGAAGTCAAATTCTGAGGCATCTGGGAAATTTAAGTACATCTAAACCTGGAATAAAAATCATAAGAGTGGTGATTACACAATGACAGGATGACAAAAAATATCCTGTTCATCAATGTCTTTCAGGGAAAGAAACTTCCTATCTCAATCTGATAAAAACAAAATGTTAATTGGACAAGGTGATCACCCCACTTATTTACAGCCATTGAACAGTCTACTTTCGGTCACTAAAATTGTTAAGATTGCATCAGCCCTTTGTGTAAATCCTATTTCAATTCTAGGCATTGGAACTAGGATTTACACAAAGGAATGGGCAAATTCAAAAACAAGTTTAGACAGACAACAGATGGAACTTTTTAAATAAGAACAATTCATTGAAAACCCCAACAAAATTCCCAGCGATTTTAGTTACATAACAACAGTTGAAGAACTTTCCACACGGCCTGTGAGATAAATTAAGTATATATCATTATGTAGACCTGTATTACACTTTTTAAAAAATAATTTGGGTGCTATTTAAGGTAGGTCTGGTCATCTGGTCTTAGTCGCAAAAGCAAGGATAACCCAATTGAATTTGGGTTAGTTGCTGGTTCTTAACCATAAGTTTATAGACACAAGGGCTATTCCAAGCCCTGAATTACAAACTGGAGTCACTACCATTAGAAGAAAGATCACAGTACTGATACCCACCACATTTCCCAACAGTAAGTAGTACAGTATTTCAAATTAATTTATTGGATGTGAAGTATTACAAATGTAGTTTAATTTTTGCTCCCATTGGAAAGTTATGAGTGCAAGGTGAATAGAAAATGAGTTTGATTAGAGGTCCAGCCAGTGAACATCTTCCAGCACTCAGTGCCCAATCTTAAATAGTTACTTATGTAAGGCATGAGAAATATGCCAAATACCCCCAGGGAACTAGACACTTGAATGACATCATGTCTGAAGCAACAAGATTAAAAGGAGGAAAGAAAGTGAATGGAATAAAAGAAAATTAAATCCAAACAACAGAATGATATTTATGCCTGTTTTTATCTTCTCAATAATCAGTCATTTATGAAGAAGTGAACATGCTGGTGTTTAAGTTCTCATTTAAAACACGCCTGGTAAATTCCTGGCTTATGTTCAGGTTATTCTATTGGAGTGTAACTAAAACTATCTTTCAATCATCTTTGAACAGAAAAAAATGTAGCTCTTAATTTATTTTTCATAAATAAAATTGGTCAGTTTCCAAGTATTCCCATCATCCAGCTGAAGGGGGTGGTAGACCAGTTGGCAGCCCACAAGTTTTGTGATCAACTGAAACTTGCGGTTTTTAAAAAAAAAAAATTATTGTGCGTGCTAAAATTCCATAGGAATAGAAATGTCATTTAGCATTTTGTACTGTATTAGTAAATAAAAGGCAATCTGTGACACACCTCTTTCTCTCCATACAAGATTTAATTCTGGTGTTCACAAAAAGCTCAGTTTCAACTTCAAATGGGTGCTTTCTGGTCAATGTGGACTTGGTTAGCCAAAGGGGTATGTTTCCTTGCATCGACCAGCAGTCTCAAGGCAAGTGGCACCACTTCCTTCCACTTGTTCACCAGTGCATTCCTACACTGACCAAATACCCAACCACATTACAAACCTTTTACTGCTTGTTTAACATGACTCTGAGAAAAATAATAATAAAATTTAACTCGCCCAAAAACTACAAAAGATTAAAAGCAAAGATACCGTCATTATTACTCAGTAAACTGTAATGAGGAGTTATGTAGATCAATCATCTCCACCCCCACAGATCATTATTAATCAAATAAATAGCCACCGATACTGGATTCCAAACTGTTTCATGTCTAAATTTCAGTGACTATCATTTGACTCAATGCCTATTAGCTTTCAAACTACAGCCGACAAGAATGCATCCATCACTTGTGACTACAGAGATCAGATAAATGAGCTAACCATTTCTGGTAGCAAATAGCTTTATTAGTGAAAAAATAAAATAAAAATCACAACAGTTAGAGGGATTGTGTGTGGGAGTTATAAGGGAGGCAATAAATTTGCTATGTTCTCAAATAATTTATTTTCAAGCAAGTCCAGAATGCAAATGAACAGTTAAAATATTACAAATGCATGTCCTCGAGGATAGGAACACTAAAATATGTAATTTTTTTTCTGTTTAAAAAGTTTAGGTCTTTATAAATTGAGCAACTGTTTAAAGTCAAATTACTAATTATTATTTTCCATTGTTGTGGGATATTCCATGCAAATCTGGTCAGTCTTTTTAAAACTTTCAAATTACTCATTTTGATAGAATGCAAAAGGTTTTGTTGTGGAACACAAGGAAATATTTAAACCTGGACATCTTTGAAAAAGGAAGCACTAATTGATAATTTGCAAAACTATTACAACTTGCACAAGGTAAAGTACAATTTGCAAATGGTGGCCAAAAAAATGCCCTAAATGTGACTGAAAGAGGGACATTGTACACATTTTTAAAATTTCAATACTTTGTATATAAAGAAATCTGATCCACATCACTATGCATGCGCGAGGAACTGTCCACATCAAATTTTATTTAGTTTTGTGGTGGAAATTGTGCTGCCATATTGGACACTGTCAGTTTCCAACAGGTACTGGAGAAACAAAACTATTGATAATAGATAATTAATTAGCTATTAATCAACATGGCAAAAAAGAGCAAGTTATATTCCACCTTTCATCCCTTATACTTTTGAAATGTAGCCAGGATCATTCATCAGATCCAAAAGGTTACATTTCCAAAGCAGCATTTTCTCAACACGACAAGGTTATAGTCTATTGCCTATCTTTCAAAATTCTTGATTTAAGGGGAAAGTTCTGCTTTTTGGTTATCTGACAATTCAGATTCATAACTTTGTGTGGGCTGGAGGTGTGGGGAGGGGAAGAAACTGGAAGTGCCTTATAGTTTGGAACGGTGCTTTTTTGTACTTCACTGAAGTGCTTACGTACTCTTCAACTCAACACTTACATATAACAAGATAATTATACAATAATAAAATGCAAATATATCCTACTTTCTGAAAAAGGATCTTATTAAGAAAGGAAGAGGTCTATAGAGAAATTCTAGAACCAAGGTCAAAATCTTCCTTGAGAGGTTGTTCCACACAAATGAAACAGATGATTGTTACTGATGCAAAAGGATTAGTGTTTTCATGCTGCTTTTCCTGCATGACTATCTAAAAATTAGATAATCTTTATTAAAAAGGAATAGGACTTCTGCACAAACTGATGTGTGCCAGCTGTTAACAGTGAGCTCAGAGCTGCAACCCATGCCAACAATGGAAAACAGCATGAATTGACTTGCTCCCTCCCCCACTACTACAGAATGGGTTAATAAAATTAGGATAAAATACATATTTAAAAAAGTAGATTGTGTGGGCTTACCGCATATTTTAGTGTTTAAGTCGACTGATGTATAATTCCACCCCCTTTTTTCAGCCTCATTTTAAGAGTTTTATGGTATATCTGGCATACAAGACGAAACCCAATTTTCTGGCTGCCTCTGGTGCCCCAGTGACCGGCATATACATCAACCCCCATATAACGCGCGGATTGATCTGCTAGCCATTGGCTGGAGGTGATTGCTATCATGGAGTGTCTATCGACCACGCAGCACGCAACGAAAATATGAAGCAAGCTTTAAGTTCAAAGCGCTGCTGCAAGAACATTTGATATGCATAAGAAATTGGTAAGAGACTGGAGGAAGAAAGACGAGAGTTTAAGAAACATACCAAAAAGGCAATGTTCTTTGAGAAAAGGAATCACTCATTGGCCAGAGTTAGAAAATCACGTTGCAGAATGGGTACGTGAACAGAGGCAAGATTGCGACAAAGTTACCAGAAATAAAATAAGAACATTTGCACTGCAGTGGGCCAAATCGCAACCAGACCTCAGTGATGACTTTGAGGCTACAATAGGCTGGTGCAATTGTTTCATGAACAGGAAAAATCTGGTATTACACCAAAAAACAAAAATTGCACAGAAACTACCAAAAGATCTTGATCATAAAGTTGTAAGTTTTCACCAGTTTATTATACGGAACCAGCAAAAACACCAGTTTGGATGGGCAAATATTGGAAATATGGACGAAACCCTATGAATTTCAACATGATAGGCAACAGAACAGTGGAATGGAACAAAAACCTTCCTTTGCAGTAACAATTTAAGTTAAAGAACCAGAGCTTGGTGAAGATCATAAATATTAAGTTCTATGGAAAATTGCCTGATACCAGTGAACTTGGAGAAGTGAAAAGTGAATGATTGGACAGTGAAACAAAGAACTTTCCTGAACACATACACATTACATATACATGAGCTGAGAATTAGAAAGGGATCAAGTTAGGTTAAGTTAATAGTAATAAGTTAAATATTGATCTTACTATTATGTATGAAGAAAATCTCAACTCTCCAAGTCAATGAATTTAGTGATTATTATTCCTGTACGAGATGCAGGCAACAGGACACTAATGCAAAGACACAGAACACCTGAAATTAAGATACACAATTGGAGTCTTCGAAGTGCACAATGCCTGCACATGGACTATACATAAAATTCAAACACTAATGTTCTCAGAAAACCATGTCAGTAGTCCACATTTTTATGTCAATGCTTGAGAAGTCATTACTAGAGAAGCTGGAGGATGGTAAATCAACCATTGTGGTCCCACAGGGTCACAGAATTGGGGATGGCAGCCCAAGTGATAATAGGTTATGATAGATTCAAGAACCTGAGAATGGATTTGGGATAATAATTGACAAGAATGAAATGAGAGAGGCAGTAACAGCAGAGTTGAAGGTGAGGTAGGTGCAGCAAGCAATAAGGAAGGAAAACCTGGAGTTCTTTAAAAGGCTGTTTTGAGTACAAATGGAAGCAATGATTGCAATTAAACAGGGCCAAAGAATTGTGTGCAGTTTTACTCTCTTTACCCAAGAAAGGAGATATTGGTCACAAGAAGGATGCAATAAAGGCTCAGTGGACAGGGCCATCCTGTGGGGAGAAATTAGTTTGTCTAGATTGTGTTCTCTGAATCATTAAAAAAAAAGGTTCTGTGACAATTTGGCAGGCTGGATTAAGGGAATAGAATTCTCCTAACTGGAGAGTCCACCAGAACCAGGGGTCAGGATTTCATTGGATATGAGGCAAGACATGTGTGACTGAAACTCTTTCTTATCCCCCGCCCCTAGTAGGCAACTTGTGGAATTCTCTAGCACAGAAAACTTAGGCAAATTTATGAATATTCTGTATTTAAGGAAATAGATGGATTTCCAAATAAATGTTATTGGATATTGGAGAGAATAAAATAAATGGTATCAAGATCAACCATGATTCTCGAATAATGGAGCATGTTTGAAGAGTCAAATAGTTTATTCCTGTCATTTTTTAAATAGTTCTTTGTTCTACAATATACAGCACTTCTGATACAGAAATATAGCAAAGGGGGACATATAATTGGATGTCTGGATTGAGTGAAAGCAGAATTTGATGCAAAGGGGATTTGTTTTAAAAACTGATGAGTGAAAAATTGAAAGATTATCATGTCACGAGATGGTATTCAATCCACTCGAGTTGAGAGTGCAGTTCTGGTTGCCATAGGATAGGAAGGAACTGATTAAGTAGATTCACAAGGATGTTGCTGAGGCTGGAGTTACAACGATCTCCTGGGAGGCTGGGACTCCTTTCTCAAGAAAATAAGAGGCTGAGGGAGCCATTAGGAGATTTATAATATTTATAATATCATGAGGGGCATAGATAAGATGGATTGCAGGACTGTGACTAGTGATGTATCTCAGGAGCTGGGTCTATTGTTGTTTTGCCATCTATAACAATGATCTTGGTAAATTGGATCAGCAAGTTTGCAGGTGACTTAGATTAGAGGTGTGGTGAACAGCGAGGAATGACTTCAAAGCTTGCAGATTGAGAGAGAAAAAAAAAATCGGCTGATAAATGGCAGATGGGATATAATAAAGTCAAGTGTGAGGCTGCATTTTGGAGCAACAAACCAAGAAAGGCAAATAGTATGGCACCGAGGAATGCAGTAAAACAAAAGGAACTGAGAATATAGATACACAATTCCCTGAAAGTGGTGTCACAAGTAGATAGGGTTGTAAATAGAGCTTTTTGTATATTGTCCTTCATAAATAAAAGTATTGAGTATAGGCTTTGAGATGTTATGTTAAAGTTGTACAACACATTGTTGTGGCCAAATTTGGAGTATTATGTGCAGTTTTCATCACCTAAATACCAGAAAGACATCAATAGATTGAAAGAGTGCATACATTTACTGTGATGTTACGAGACTTTAGAAACTGAGTTACAGGGAAAGGTTAAACAGGTTAGAACTTTTCCTTGGAGCATAGAAGAGAGAGGAGATTTGACAAAGTAAATGTAGATAGGCTTTTTTCCACTGAGGATAGGTGAGATATAAAACAGAGGACATGGGTCAAGGGTGAATGGGGAAAAGTTGAGGGGGTATACAAGGCAGAACTTCTTCACACAGAGAGTAGTGGGAGTGTGGAATGAGCTGCCAGCTGAAGTGGTGAACACAGGCTCAATTTCAACATTTAAGAAAAATTTGGACAACAACATGGATGGGAGTGGTATGAAGGGCTAGGTCTGGGTGCAGGCCAGTGGGACTAGGTAGAATGATAGTTCAGTATAGACTAGAAGTGCCAAAGGGCGTGTTTTCTGTACTGTAATGCTCTTTGGATGGTGGTCATTTTGTCCAAGGTCAAGGCAGTCTAAAACTAGAGGTTCAAAGCAAATGAGAAAAATTTAAAGAACCTGAGGGGCAATTTTTTTCCACTTAAGGGAAGATTAGTTGCAACATACGTTATGAAAATCTTTAAGCCAACATTTATATGCATTTGACAAGCAAAGCAAGCCACAAGTAATAAGGTTTTTCTACAAATGTGGAAATGTTTCTTCACTGAGAAAGGATCACTGAGTGCCAATTTTGTGCTACACATGGACCTGCAAACAACTATCCAATTGTCCTTTTTGTATACAGTTCATTTGGCTCACCATAAGCAGCACATTTCAGATCATAACTATATGCCACGTCAAAATAAAACTTAGTATATCCTATGTGAATTTTAAAAAGCCCCTGATTTTTTTAAAAATTATTCACTTACAAACAACTTCCTTCGTTTATTCCTTCTAAATCTGCCATAATCTCTTGGCCTTCTTGGCTCCAAAAACAACACCAACCCCCATTTTAAATTTACAGCTGAATCCTTTATCCCTGAAAAATCTTTCCAAAAAAAAAAAAAACCTTTTCCACACCACTTTAGCATTTATCCTGAAATCTGTTTCTGCCAAACTAGGGTTTTAAAAATTTACAATACTCTGTCTCAGTTTATGAATTCTGAGATCTTGTGTTTTGCTAACAATTCTTACTGCATTCCTTGCTCACAGATACTAGCTCCTTCCATTTCTGCATGTCTCTGGAAGTGTGCCATTTATCTGTCTCTCCTGATGAATTGACACACTTGGACAGAAAGAATATTTCTGTATTAAATTTCACCTCTCACTTCTGTGCCCATTGAGCCAATCTATTTATGTTCTCCAGCAGTCTATTCCTATCCCCTTCACTTTTTGCTGCACTTCTCAGCTTTGTCTTACCTACAATTTTTTTAAAGAGTTCGTCATAAAAGCAAACGGAAGATACATCTTCATCATAATGAATAACAAGAATTGTGGAAGGGATAGAAAGATCCAAGGTTGCCAGAAACATGGATACAAGTCAGCTTGCAAAAAAAAGAGTCGGAGTTTAAAATAGGCAAAGTTTTATTGCAAATGTACAGGCTGTTGGTAAGGCCTCAC
Organism: Narcine bancroftii; assembly: GCF_036971445.1. Taxonomy (NCBI): domain Eukaryota; kingdom Metazoa; phylum Chordata; class Chondrichthyes; order Torpediniformes; family Narcinidae; genus Narcine; species Narcine bancroftii. Next base: position 9,314,702 of record NC_091474.1, on the reverse strand, counting down.
CGAGGACAGGGCAGAGTTTTTGTCTTCTTATTCAAGATTTAGTAATCCTGTAGGCAATATAAAAAGATAGAAAGACTAATTTCTGGGAAACAAGTTTTTTTTTTTAAAAAAGAGCAAGAGAGACTAAATAGTGTGGACCTTTACTCCTTGGAGTTTAGAAGAATAAGGGGTGAACTTTTTCACACATAAAAACCTCAATAGTGAAGATGCTGGGATGTTTTCATGACTGAAAGATTATCAAACAAGGAGGCATAACTACAAGAGGCCAGTCATTTGAAAATGAGATAATATTCACATTTCTTCTTGCCGGGGATGCTGGATTACTGGAGTTCTCTCCCCCAGCAGGTGGTGGAAACTGTATCATCAGTATGTAAAGTGGAGGTGGATAAATATTTCATAGGTCAAGGAATGAATAAATGGCACAGAAGAGATGAGGGGTTGAGCTCAGCATATATGAACAATGATCATGTTAAATGGTTGGGTAGGGTTGAATGGCCTCCATTTTATTATATTCAGAAGAAGTGTTCAAATGAAAATACCAAAAAAATGTGGTTCAGCCACTATCATGGGTCTATTTAAATTATGACATTTTCTGATAGAGTACAGCCAGAATGAGGGGTTGTAGTTCCAAGGAACAAACCATTTCACTGTAATAGAGAAAAGATAAAGGGAAACATCCTGTCCAATTACACATGAATTTACCCACAACCCCGTATTTTTTTTGGAAGGTGGAAGGCCACGGAGCACATGGTGAAAACCCAAGCAGACACAGGATGAACATACAAACTCCTTACAGACAGCGTCGGATCTGAACTTGGGTAGGTGGCGCTACAATAAAATGGAGTGAAGTAGCTGAAGTGTAAAGATTACAGAGCTAGGATTATAAAGAGTTTCTGGGGGAGAAACATAGAGTTAGAAGAAATTTGGAATGTTTTAGTATAATTGGCAACTGAGCCACAAAATGTATAAATTTGAAAAAGATTTGGTAAATATTTTGTCAGATACTGGGCAGTGACGGGCAAATGACAGTATGGCCATGATTTTAAAAAAAACTCACGGGCTCTTATGTTTATTTACTGCTGGAAACAGCAGTTTGAAAACAGCCCTGTTTAAATTTTAAAGCAATTTTCAAAAGTGGCATTAAGATGTGGTGAGGGTATAATGGAAAATTATAACAGAAGAAATAACATAAAGATAGTGGGCCTTAAGGAAGATGAAGAAGGCAAGAATATGAGGGAGTTTATAAAAGAGTGGATCCCTAAGACCCTAGGATGTCCAGAATTACAGCAAGAAATGGAAATAGAAAGGGCACATAGAGCATTGGCCTTTAAACCACAATCCCAACAAAAGCCAAGATCTGTTTTAGTAAAATTCCTAAGATATACTACAAGAGAAAAGGTACTGGAGAAAACAATGGAAAAAGTAAGAGAGGACAATAAGCCATTGGAGTACAAAGGGCGAAAAATCTTCATTTATCCAGATATAAGTTTTGAACTCCTGAAGAGAAAGGAGTTCAATACAGCAAAGGCGATTTTATGGAAGAAAGGGTATAAATTTATACTAAAGCATCCAGCAGTATTGAAAATATTTATTCCAGGACAACAAAACAGACTATTCTCGGATCCAGAAGAAGCACGAAAATTTGCAGAACAATTACAAAAATAGACTGAGAGATGAAGACGGGTAATGAGAGTAAAAATGATCACGATTGATAAGTATGTGGGTAAAGACAAAAATAGACTGAGGGATGAAGACGGGTAATGAGGGTAAAAATGACCACGATTGATATGTATGCGGGTAAAGAGGTATAAGTGTGTATATGTATAATGTGCATACGTGAATGTTTCCGTATTTAGAGGAAAATATAGATAGTATAGACAAGAATTAATAAGGGAAGGAAATGGAATAGAGGGAATAAGGAGGGAACTAAAAGAGTGACCTTTGTTACATATGAATAGTGAAATCTTTTCTGGGGGGGGCTGGGTGGGGAGGAGTTGCGGTCACTGCAAAATCAGCTGACGCTTGCGAGTGAATTCGCAAACCCAAATGGAGAGGGGAGATGTGGTTGTCCGACAAGGGATAAAGGACAACTCAGGAGGGGAAGGGGAGATTGGGGCTAAAGAAGTTTTAAATAGGAGAATAAGGAAAATGTTTGATGTTTTAGGAATGTTGTCTTATAAAGGGTTTAAAATAAGAAAAAAGAAATGGAAAAGGAGGAAAGGTAATGATGGAAAAACGGAAAGGGAAGATAAACAAAGTATAAAATGGCTACGTTGAACTATATGACTTTAAATATTAATGGAATACATAACCAAATTAAAAGGAAGAAACTGCTAAATTTACTGAAAAAAGAAAAAATTGATATAGCATTTGTGCAAGAAACACACTTAACTGAATTGGACCACAAGAAATTAAAGAGAGATTGGGTAGGACATGTAACAGCAGCATCGTATAATTCAAAAGAAAGAGGAGTGGCTATATTAATTAGTAAAAATGTGCCATTTAAAATAGAAGAGGAAATAATAGATCCAGCAGGGAGATATGTAATGATAAAATGTCAGATATATTCGGAGTTTTGGAATCTACTCAATGTATATTCACCTAACGAAGATCAAAAGTTTATGCAAGATATCTTTTTGAAGGTAGCAAATACGCAAGGGAACATATTAATAGGAGATTTCAACATGAATTTGGATTCAAATATGGATAAAACTGGGAAAAAAATTAACAGAAAGAACAAAGTAACCAAATTTATAATTAAATCAATGGAAGAAATGCAACTTTTGGATATATGGAGGAAACAACACCCAAAAGAAAAGGAATATTCATATTACTCGGCTAGACATAAAACATACTCAAGAATAGACCTATTTTTGTTATCAGCTCATATGCAAGATAGAGTAAGAAAAACAGAATATAAAGCTAGAATACTATCGGACCATTCACCCTTAATATTGACAGTAAAGCTAGAGGACATCCCTCCAAAAATGTATAGATGGAGATTAAACCCCATGTTACGTAAAAGGCAGGATTTTAGAGAATTTATTGAAAAACAAATAAAAATGTATTTTGAAGTAAATACGGAATCAGTGGAAGATAAGTTTATACTATGGGATGCAATGAAAGCATTCATTAGAGGGCAAATAATAAGTTATGTAACCAAGATGAAGAAGGACTATAATCAGGAAACAGAGCAGTTGGAAAGGGAAATAGTAAATATAGAAAAAAAATTAGCAATGAAGGAAGATACAACTAAAAGAAGAGAATTGGTGGATAAAAAAATAAAATATGAAACACTACAAACATATAAGGTGGAGAAGAATATAATGAAGACAAAACAGAAATATTATGAACTGGGTGAAAAAAACGCACAAAATTCTAGCATGGCAGCTTAAGACAGAACAAGCTAAGAAGATGGTATTGGCATCAAGGAAAAAAGACAAACAAATTACATATAATCCAAAAGAAATTAAGGAAAACTTTAGAGAATTCTATGAACAATTATACCGAACTGAAAACGAAGGGAAAGAAGGGAAAATAGATGAATTTCTGACTAAAATTGAACTACCAAAACTACAAATAGAGGAACAAAATAAATTAACAGAACCATATGGAATAGTAGAAATACAAGAGATAATAAAAAAATTACCAAATAATAAGATACCAGGAGAGGATGGATTCCCAATAGAATTCTACAAAACATTTAAAGATTTATTAATTCCGCCCCTCCTGGATATAATCAACCAGATTGATGAAACACAAAGCTTACCAGATTCATGTAAAACAGAAATAATTGCAGTAATACTAAAGCAAGGGAAAGATCCACTCTCACCAGCATCATATAGACCAATATCTTTACTAAACACAGATTATAAGATAATAGCTAAACTATTAGCAAACAGATTAGCAGAGCATGTACCGAAAATGGTAAATTTAGACCAAACTGGATTTATCAAAAAAAGACGCACAACAGACAATATTTGTAAATTTTTTTAACTTAATTCATGCAGTAGAAGGAAATAAAGCACCTACAGTAGCAGTTGCTTTAGACGCAGAGAAGGCTTTTGACAGAGTAGAATGGAATTATTTGTTCAAAGTATTGCAAAAATTCAGTTTACCGGAGAAGTATATTAATTGGATTAAAGCATTATATAAGGGACCGTTAGCGAAAGTGACAGTAAATGGACATGTATCAAAGCAATTTAACTTAAGCAGGTCAACGCGGCAGGGATGCCCACTATCACCTTTATTGTTTGCGTTAGCCATAGAACCACTGGCAGAATTGATAAGAATAGATAATAATATAAAAGGAATAAAAATAAAAGACAAGGAATATAAAATCAGTCTATTTGCGGATGATGTTATAGTGTACTTAACAGAACCAGAACTATCAATAAAAGAATTATATAAGAAATTGAAGGAATATGGAGAAGTGTCGGGTTACAAGATAAACGTAAATAAAAGTGAAGCAATGCCTATGAATAATGCGGATTTCTCAAAATTTAAGAAGGAATCTCCATTTAGATGGCAAATGCAGGCAATAAGATACCTAGGTGTACAAATAAACAAAAATCTCGGCCAACTATATAAACTCAATTATTATCCACTAATGAAAAAAATTACAGGACGATTTAGAGCATTGGAAAGATTTACCACTAACACTAATAGGAAGGATGAACTGTATTAAAATGAACATTTTTCCAAGGATATTATACTTATTTCAGGCATTGCCAATACAACTGACAGAAAAATTCTTCAAGGAGTGAAGAAAATAATAAGGAAATTTTTATGGAGAGGGGGGGAAACCGAGGATAGCACTAGATAAATTAACAGAATGGTATAAACAAGGAGGCTTACAACTGCCAAACTTTAAAAATTATTATAGAGCCGCACAATTAAGATACCTATCAGATTTTTATCAAACAAGGGAAAAACCAGACTGGACCAGATTAGAATTAGATAAAATAGGGGAAAAGACACCTGAACACATATTATATAAATGGGATGAAAAATTGGTACAATATAGAAGTTCTCCAGTATTACATCATCTCCTCAATATTTGGAAGAAGATTCATGTAGAAAGAAATAAAACAAATTATCAATTACCAAAACTAATATTGACGCAAAACAAGTTACTCCCTTTTACAATAGATAACCTTTCCTTTAGAGAATGGGAAAAAAAACGGATTAAAAGAATAGAAAATTGTTTTTCAGGAAATAGATTCTTATCCTTTGAACAAATGAAAGATAAGTACAATATAACTCAAGATACAGCGCTGGCATATTACCAATTGAGATCCTACTTGAAGGATAAATTAGGAAGCAGTTTGAGTTTGCCAGAGGCAAGTAACCTTGAATATGTGATTACAGATACAATGATAATCAAAAGATTTATAACAAATATGTATATTAAACTGCAAGAAAAGGAGAATAAGGAAACAAATGGTAAAACTAAACAAAAATGGGAACAAGATTTAAATATAAAGATAAAAAAGGAAACATGGGAGAAATTATGTTCTGGAACGATGAGAAATACAATAAATATGAGGCTACATATGATACAATATAACTGGATACACAGACTATACATTACACCTCAAAAGTTAAATAAATGGGACCCAACAGTATCTGATAGATGTTTTCAATGTAAAAAAGAAATGGGAACAACAATTCATGCAATCTGGACATGTGAGATAGTAGAAAAATTTTGGGAAGATCTCAATCAGATATTAAATAAAATAACAGAAAACAATATACCAAAGAATCCAGAGATCTTTCTCCTAAGTAACATAAAAAACAAAGAATTTGGAATTGATTTGGAGGATGCACAAAAAAGATTTGTTAAGATAGCTCTAGCCGTAGCAAAAAAAATGTATTATGTCAACCTTGAAATTGGAAGATAATTTGAAAATACAATGGTATATAGAAATCAATAAATGTATTCCATTAGAAAAAATAACATATAGTTTAAGAAATAATATTGAAATATTCGAACAAATATGGGAGCCTTACATTAAATACAATAGCGAAAACCTACCGGGGACAATCATTACCTAAGTTGATGGAAGGAGAAGGAAAGAAAAGAATGGACTCAGTAGAATTTCTGGTGTATTTTTGTTGAGTGACAACATTGTCTGACTGGTTTAATGTATCCTAGATTGTATACCTTAAATGGATAGGGGGGGGGGTGGGTTGGGAGGAGGGAGGAGGGAGGGAAAAAATGTCACTGTATATGTGTGAAAAGGAAAAAATGTGTATCATGACTAATGTGATTTATGGTGTGAAAAATAAAAAATTAAAAAAAAAAGATGTGGTGAGGGGAGGGGGGTGGGAAAGGGGAGGCTAGGGAAAAAACACAAGGAAAAGAATTCTCCAGTAGTTGTAATTATATTTAAGTCAGATTCACAACAAAATGAGAAATTCCTTCAGTCAATTTCCTTTCATATACTTGCTCAAAACAAAGGCAATCTTGGATTCTAAAAGAATTACTTTTCCATTTCTAAACTTCTAAAACCCACAAAGTGAATATTTTCTTAGACATCTAAGAGTCCAAAAACCTCTTTGATTTGAGCTCTAATGGTTTCAATCAAGTGATTTCAATCTGTCTATCCTTAGCTCCCCTTATTGACAAAGCTTTGTTCAAAACCACACTTTTTTTCAAAACTCTTTCAATCAAGTGATTTCAATCTGTCCATCCTTAGCTCCTCTTATTGACAAAGCTTTGTTCAAATCCACACTCTCAACAACTCTACCCTACATCTCCCAAACCTCTAAATTTCATGGAACACAAATTGGTTTTGTCCTCTTGGCTCATAGACCATTTTCATTCCAGTGTATAATCAAATTTTGCTATTGCAGTAGCTTAACTTTGATCCCTTACATTCCAGTTCTTTTTATAATATGCAGAATTACATTGGTTTGATTCTTTTCTGTACCTTTCTATGATTCTGTGTACACACGACACCCAAGCATCTGCAACATGCGCTTTCCCTTTTCTGGGGGAAAAAAGTACCACCTTACCAGTTAGCGGTTCAAAAGAAATTGACCAAACTTAAGTCTACATCACAGTTTGCTCCAAAGTTAATTGTTGATGGGAAACAGTCCTACTCCAAGTACTGCCTGCTGCTTCTTCAAGATCTATTCTCCTTCACGTGGGTAGAAGCAGAGATGTTCATTCTTGGTACACAACTGCTTAATTTCATCCATATCTCTGCAGATAATGCAAGCAGGAAGACTTGGACAAAATCAACCAAGGAACAATCACATCATACAATTATGAGGCACAAATCTCTTCTTGATTTTCAAAATAACAATAAACTCTTAGACAAAGTACTACAGAGATTGGCAATCACAATGGTCCAAATGACAAAAAAAAACCCAACCTATCCACACTGAGTGTCCCTGATTAATCTAGGACTCTGTAAAATAATTATGTACTCTAGAAATGATTCTAATAACTGTTTTAAATGCAAATGGCCTGGAATTACTGGGATTATTCCTTGTTTTTTTAAAATATAAAAACAGCTCAATACTTGGGGATAACCACTAACTAGAAAAATTAATGGACTAGCCACAATAAAACATTTCTGAAAGAGCATTTCAGAAGCTGGGATTTCTGTGGCACATGATACATCTACCAACTGTGCAAACCCTTCCACAATTTACCACAGACAAATTAGGAGTACGATGGAATAGTCTCAAATACCCCACTTCCCTGGATGCAAGGCATTATTTTTGTTTAAAAGTTTCTTAAACAGTCACACCTTAAATATCCATATTCTGTACATGACTCATTATGTTGTGTAATGGAAGATTTAAACTGTGTTTTTTACTTCTGCAGCTGCGAGGCTGAGAACCTGCTTGTTTTTTAGAATCAGCAGACATAATCTAATTTACACCATGAGGCCCAGGATGAATATTTAGTAGACACACCTAAACACCATGGGGCCCAGGATGCAGTTGAATCAGGAGACATTATCTAACTTACACTATGGGGCCCAGGGATGCATATGAATCAGTAGACATTATCCAACTTCCAACATGAGGCCCAGAGATGCAGTTTTCTTTTGTTGGTCGCAGACTGTCAGGAGACCTTGAAGATAATTAAATCATTTGTTCAAAAACGATAAGATCTGAAGTAAACAACTTTTGGGTAATATAAGCCATGGTCCCACTGCTGAAGTTTGAGACGCTCCAAGAGGTGGCAACATCTCTCAGCAAAAACTTCAAGAGTCCAGCTAACATCCAGGTCGAGGGAGGTGGAGAAGCTGCTACCGATGCCCCGACAACCTACTACAAGTGTGCAGTCGTTGCCTCGCTTCGGCAGTTGGGACCAGTCCAGGCGTTGATAAGTATAATTGGGAAGGGCTTGCATATTGTAGTGTGAATTCAGCTTTAGATTTAGTAATAAAGACTTGTATAAACTGAACTGCTCTCGGTGTGTGTGTGTCTATTTTCTTTCGGTAGCTCAAACACTGTGACCAATCTAAAACGAGCAAAATGAGAGGTATAAGTTTACCCAAGACATATTGAATGCCACAAACAAAGCTTCTGTGAAGTGACCATATTCACCAATGAGTTCTATAGGCAAGAATGGTACAGAAACTTTAAAAAAAAACAAGTTCAGGTCACACACCTGCGGTGATTGAAACAATTACCTTACTCTCATGTCACTGGGTGAAAATCCTGTAATAACTAATTTAACAATAATGCAGGAGTACATCAACCAAAAGGACTAAGCTGTTCAAGATGACAGCTCACCACCACTTTCTCAAGGTCAATTATGGCTTGATGATAAATACTGGCTTTGAGGAAAGTCCCACATAACAAAAAAACTTCCTCTGGAATAATTTATCAGCATGGTCTCATAAATCCTAGCTGCTTTCTCTGACGAGCTAAAAGGAAAGTTACACTATTCTTATTCCCAATACCAAATTAAATTAATTGGTTGACACCTCTGCTTCTCTTTGGCACCATTCTATTTTTAAAAAAAGCTCCTGATTCTGAATTTCAGAGTGTTCTATTGAGGAAATATATTATTAACAAGTTGACAACACTTCTCTGAAAATCGTGGACTGGAACCATCTAATCAAGGATTTCAATTTATAATATCACCATTTCAGAATCTGGTTTATTTCCTATTTAAATTTTGTTTACACGCTGTTGATTTGCAATTTCAATTTTATACTTTAATTATGCTACTCCCCTTCCTTCATCAAAGAAGGTCATCACCATGTATTCTATTGTCTTTTGAACACCATCTTCATTAATCCTTTTTCCAGGGGTCTATATTGCTCAGATATTTTAGAGAAAAGCATGCTGAGAAAACAGTCAGCACATAGTGAGCATACATTTCAATTCTGGGGGAAGAATCCACTGATTGTGGTCATTATGCTTTAGAGCAATATTATACCTTAAAAAAAGAAAGCTTTAGATAACTCATTTAGCCTTTCCAAACCCCAACTATGTGTGGGAACTCTACATTAAAAAAAATGGAAGAATTAACAAATTTTAGATCAATTTAAAAATATAAGTGCAAAAGAATGCTAAATCTCTTAAGTTGTGCCCTATTCAAATCAAGAACAAGAACCTCAACCCCAAGACAGTTTCCATGGGTTGGGTTGAAGGGATGCACTGATTTACTGTTTTACATAAATTTTAAAAATGCAGGCTAGCATCAGTATTACTCATAGAATGACACCAATAGAACATAGATGAGTGGAGCCCTTCAGCCCACAATGTCTCAGCTGACCATGTTGTCAATTTGAACTAAACTCTCTGCCTGCACATGGTCCATTTTGCTATTTTTCTTGGCGTTCTAAATGCCTCAAACACCATTTTACATCTGCTTCCCCTTACAGTATGTTCCAGGCAACTAAATGGTGTCAAAAAACTTGACCCTTAATTCTCATTTTAACTTTCCCCATCTCATTCTAAACCCATTCCTTTTAATACTTGACATTTCCATCCTGAATGATCACGGAATTATCTTCAAATAATGAAATACAAGGGTAGCACATGCACTGCTTCCAAATGAAAGTATCCATTTCCAACAAAAATTACTCACAAAATCCACAAGAGTGATTAATAAAATAGCCTTTACAACAAATGGGAAAAAAAAAAATCAGTACTTGTTTCGAACACATCAGCACCAGTAATTTCCAGTTCCAACAGTAAGTACAGCAAAATCCCCATTTATCTAGAATTCAAGCAAATGGCAAAAAAAATTGAGGAAATAAAGTAGGTAAAAAAAAGACCAAAAATTTTTGGAATTTAAAAATGACAATCTCCTCCTCCTCCTCCCCCCTCTACCCCCCCTCCCACCCCCACCAGCTGTGGTCAGTTAATCAATCACACAATCTCAAGCAAACAGAATCCAACATCTACCAATCCCCATACATGCTGGATACCAGGGATTTTACCATGTGAACCAGTGAAACCCCATGAGCTCCCACCAGAAGTTCATACATTTTAATTCCCATTCACAAATTAGTGAAATTTGCCCAGCCATCTCCCACCAGTGATGCTGCAATTCACTGCAGTTCCAGGCTACTGTTAAAACTTCCCCAAATTAATGGTTGGATATACCCAGATTCACGTGTCTCCAAAAGAAGGTTCTGCCTTCACTTATCCCTTCCCTCTTACCTCACACCACCCACTCAGCTCAACCAATGGACAAGGCCTGTAACAGAAAAATCCCTTCTTTGAAGCAAAACAAATTTCAAGTCTCTGTGCAGCAGATTTGAACACATTTCACAATAAGCAAACAAAGCTTATCTTTTTCTGTCAACATCAGTAAAGAGAATTGCACTGGTCATGGCTATTGATATGACACAGTTGCCAGCCCCCAAGTGAAGCAATAGCTCTAACAGGACCATTAAACAAAGCAAGCTGTCACTGAAGGTGTATTCCTTATGTGTACTCCACGAAAGGCAGCTATTTAAATGCACTTCAACATAATTAACTAGCAATATATCCAAGCCAAATCAAGTTCCATTTTAATTTAAATTTTAAAATTTGCCTCTAAAATTAGTCAGCTTTTATTCCCACAACAGAAGAATTATAATAACTGACGATGGTGCATAAATCTCATTCTTTTAAGATTCTTTACTCAACAACATGCAAAATTAGTGTATACAAGTTAATCATGGGATTCCCTCAGAAAAGATCCTTTTGAACAAAAATGCACCAGGGAGTTAAAGTTGTCTGAATATTGTGAAAATTGCTGTTTTTTTCATTAACAAGTGATTATTTACTCACAATCTAAAAATTAAATACAGAATTGTCTAAAAGTATTCTTATCTATGCTCAATTGACAGAATAGTCGAAGGACCTGCTTAGTGAAGAAAGCCAAGCTTATCGAAGCATGCAAGATTTTAAATAAATTTGACAGAGGAGATGCTGAAAGGATGTTTCTCTGGTTGCAAAATCTTGAGCCTCTGCAGAACTGCAAACAATAGGACACTGTATTGGGAATAGGCAAAGGGGTAGAAAATGCCAAAGTTGGCCAAAGAGCTGTGAAAGCCTTCATCACGGTAAAGATACCATTTTAGGCCAGTGGCAAATTCAAGTACTAAGGAAATCTAGAAAAAAAATTGAAAAATGGAGGGCATCAATCAGAAGACCCATGATCTAATTGAATGGTGCATATATTTAGGGACCGTTTTGAGTTTTGTGTGCCCGATGGAGATGTGGGGGGGCTGGTAGTCATGGTGGGGAGCTGGCTGATGGAGGACCTCAGTTTTCTTCAGGCTGACTTCCAGGCCAAACGGTCAACCAGTTTACCTATCTCGGCTGCACCATTTCATCAGATGCAAGGATCGACAATGAGATAGACAACAGACTCGCCAAGGCAAATATCGCCTTTGGAAGACTACACAAAAGAGTCTGGAAAAACAACCAACTGAAAAACCTCACAAAGATAAGCGTATACAGAGCCATTGTCATACCCACACTCCTGTTCGGCTCCGAATCATGGGTCATCTACCGGCACCACCTACGGCTCCTAGAACGCTTCCACCAGCGTTGTCTCCGCTCCATCCTCAACATCCATTGGAGCGCTTACACCCCTAACGTCGAAGTACTCGAGATGGCAGAGGTCGACAGCATCGAGTCCACGCTGCTGAAGATCCAGCTGCGCTGGATGGGTCACGTCTCCAGAATGGAGGACCATCGCCTTCCCAAGATCCTGTTATATGGCGAGCTCTCCACTGGCCACCGTGACAGAGGTGCACCAAAGAAAAGGTACAAGGACTGCCTAAAGAAATCTCTTGGTGCCTGCCACATTGACCACCGCCAGTGGGCTGATAACGCCTCAAACCGTGCATCTTGGCGCCTCACAGTTTGGCGGGCAGCAACCTCCTTTGAAGAAGACCGCAGAGCCCACCTCACTGATAAAAGGCAAAGGAGGAAAAACCCAACACCCAACCCCAACCAACCAATTTTCCCTTGCAACCGCTGCAATGGTGTCTGCCTGTCCCGCATCGGACTTGTCAGCCACAAACGAGCCTGCAGCTGACGTGGACTTTTTACCCCCTCCATAAATCTTCGTCCGCGAAGCCAAGCCAAAGAAGATATTTAGGGAATTGTATGGTGTTCTCCAACTCCATCTTCTGACTTTGTATTTTATACTGCAGTAATTATGTTATTGGTATCAGAAACTATACAGATGACTGGACGAATAATCCAGAGAATTAAAATTCAAAACACAAAACGACACTTTAAAAAACAAAATCTAACTTTAAAAAAAAACAAGTGCAAAAGGAAATACATTTAGAAAATCCAATGGTTCTCTAAATTTCCTTTGGGTGTAGTCAGCACAAATGTGGTAGCCTCTAACCTGCTTGAATAGTCCAGTGAACCACTCAGGTTTTATCAAATTCAATGGAACTCAGAATTAACATGGTTGGCACACTTACAAAAGCCACCCACATCTGAATCTGTAATCCAGCTTGGGTTCAGGATTCTCTCAGCCAGTCAGTTCAAACAGGTAAGTGCAGGACTATGGAGAAGGAAAGTGACATCTATCAATCTGGCACTGTCTGCAAGGAGTTTATATGCTCTTCCAGTGTGTGTGTGTGGGTTTCCTCCAGGTGCTCCAGTTTCCTCCACTCTTCAAAACGTGCAGGTTAATTGGGGTGTTTGGGCAGCACACAGGGCTCATGGGCCAGAAGGATATGTTACCGTGCTACATTTCTAAATTTAAAATGGTTATCACTTCTTAAAAAGTTTCTAAAAACCTGACATTCAGGACTATTCAAAAATTATATAAAAAATTATTTGCTACATGTATTTCCAAAATTTAAAAAAAAAACACTTAAAGACATTAAAACCCCCACTGAAAACACAACTAATTATAGCACAACTTACTTATTAATACCTTACTTCCCATTCTTCCTGCTACCTGTTGAAATGAAAACTTCTATTGTAATGAATGGCCCCATGGATCGGATGACAAGAAACTTTTAGCATATTTTGCTCCACTACTGGACACCATTACAAGTTCTAAATTGGGGCTATTTGGTGATGGATGCACAATGTAAATTTTCATTTGTAACTCGTCAGATAATGAACCAGTTCAAGCTTCTGCTTAGGCAGGAACTGATAGGTGACATGTAAAAGGCACATTACATGTGCCTGAACATGATGATCTCCAGCAAGAACATAAACAGTAATCTTTAACATTCACCAAAACTTGTAGCCACAGCCATATTCCCTTCTCAAGCAAATGTCTCTGGCCCAAGCTCATCTTGTGTGATTTGAACTCCAATTTCACCCTTCACAATTTGGACCCACACAAGATCAAAGGTGAATTTAAAACTGGAGGAGATGCAACACCTGTCCATTCACCTCTTCTCTTCCCGTTATCCAGGGACCCAAATAATCATTCCAGGAAAAGCAGATAATTTGTACTTTTTCCAATCTAGTTACTGCATGCAGTATTCATAATGGGGCCTTCCCTACAGTGAAGAAACCAAAATTAGATTGGATGATTGCTTTGTGCTATGACCACAGGAGTGATTCTGAGCTTCCATCTGCCTATCATTTTAATTCACTGCACCACTCCCAACTCTGTGTGACCTCATGCACAGTTGCAATGAGGCCCATTACAAGCTTGTGAGACACCTCATATTTCATCTGGGTGTTGCAATCTGTCAGCCAAGGTCAAATTCTCCAACTTCAAGTAACGTGTTTCCTTTATAATTCTGGACTGACAATTTGTGTTTGCCATTCCCTAAATTAAAAAAAAATGTATATTTCAGCCTGCTCGGTACATCCCCATATATTACAGTATCAGAGCTTTTTCCCATGGGCAGTGAGAATGCTAAACGATCAAAGGAACTGTTCAACCGAACCATTCCGATACTCTCATATTCAGGACGGAATATTTATTTATTTATTTGCATATATTAATGAGTCCTGCATATGTATCATTGCTCTGTATGTGTGTTATGTCTGGTTGTGTGTGTTAGTGTTTTTCCACCGAGGACCAAAGAATACGGGTTGTACTTATGCAATCAGATGACAATAAACTTGACTTTATCATTTCACCCCATTATAGAAATTTCCTTTGCTCCGCCCCAGACAAAGGATTTATTTTAATGTTTCTCTTTCCAAGAGATGTTGCTGGCTCCCAGTTTTCTTATTCCAATCACATCCATACAGAACTTCTCCATAGAACTCATGAATCAAAGATTGGTACAGGTTGAGTACCCCTTACCTGAAATTCCAAAATCCGAAAACAGAGACTTGTTTGTCTGTGGTCTTACAAAATAATATGTAATAAGAGTTCAGAAATCCAGATTGGAGAATGGGACATAACAGGTGCACGTAGTGCATTATTGAGTGTAGACTTTTCAATGTATGTTTATTTCAGTTAATTTGTGCATATGTAAATATTTGTATTGTAATGTGAATGCTTACATCTTTAAGTCTGAGTGAATTAGTCCATTTTTAAATGGAGTTCCAAAATTCTCAAAAAATCCAAATCCGAAACACTTCTGGTCCCATCCACCTCAGATAAAGGGTACTTGACCTGTATAGGTTTCCAAAATGTAATTAATGAAAATGTAACTTTGCATCATTAGTTGTGTTAAAAAAAAAATGATGGATGCTTTGTCACAACAGGCAATAATAACATTACTAAATAAGTATCATGTATTGATTGGAATTTTTGATTGAAAAGAAACTTGCTTTATATGGAAATATAGGCCACTGGATCCACTGAATTCCTCCAGGATTTGTTTTTGTTGCTGAGGTTGATTTCATAATTTCAGGAAATAACAATCTATGATCACACCCAATAAATAATGGCTCATATCATTGACAAGTTTGCCATCAATACTAGTAAATTGTTTCCCTTCTAAATCAGCTCTGACTTAGTGCAGGTTAACTGACAAACTTCAGGGAAGCTGGCACTAACCCCACTGGCAAGCCCTTTATTTTGTGAATCGCAAGATCTTCCCATTGAATTGTTTTGACCATTGGGTAAACCACTGCACAAGCTTTACCAGTTGTCGATGAGATTGAATGGCTATGAATGTTTCTGATTGTCAAACATTTCGGGAGTTCAATAATCAATTTTTTTTTAAAAACACAATAAAGTACATTTCAGCTTACTTAAACAAATCAAACATTCACTTTCATTGCCATTAATCTTCATTCAAATGAAGGATCTCGTTTCTGTGGCAAGGCATAGGAACCAAGACCTGGCACAAGTTCAAAGAATCAGCAGAAGTTGCACACTGCTGAGGAAGTTAATGAAAAGGTCCAGCAATGACGTACAGTGGTCCTGTCAATGACAATCAGCTGTGTGGAGATTTTTCACTTCATATTTACATACATTTGGTTCCTAAACTTGTACAGTTAGAATCTTGGGCACCCATGATTCCACAATGCTAGTTTTTTTTCGTGAACTAAAAAACTCGAGATATTCAAATACTGGGGACCAATGTGTGGTGAATGTCTGCCAAGCTGCCTGTCTCCCCTCTGGCGAGCCTTGCTGTACTAACATTGGCTGTGCATCATCTGTACTGTTAAGGACACTCCCCTTGGATATAACTGTATATGCATCTATTGTCTTTCATTATTGTACCATGAGTTTCCGCTATTAAAAGCCATGATTATTGTTTGCCCACATCGTCTTTGTCTACTTCATCAACTGGCACTTCACAATGACCATCAACTTTTCAAATAAAAATAGCAAAAGATAGTAATTGAAATTGATTGATAAATATTAACCAGACTTTAGAAAGCTCCTTCTCTGAATGTAGCCACAGAAACTTACATTTACCCAAAATGTAAATTGAAAGCAAGATTGGAAATCTTCAAAAAAAAAATTATCTGAAATGTCACTTTTCCTTTTACATGCAATAGTGGGGGGGGGGGGGAATGACAAAACAAACAAGAGCAACTAGATGTATAAAAATTAGAACAAGCATATTTTTTCTTATATAAATGGGTTCAGACATCAAATCTCCAACACCACTTCACTTGCAAATAAGGATTGCTACTTTTGGGGATTAACGGTGCCTTTGTGTAAATAGACCCAACCACACATGGTGGGTATATTAGTACCAACACGATTTGTTATTTGCACACATTTCAACTATTAAAACAATAATCAATCTTCTTTCCGATTGGAGCGCCATTAAAGTAGCAAAGCCGTCACACAAGAGTTGCTAAAGATGACAGGGAGGAGGAAATAATGACTAAAGGCAGCCAATTGAAGTTACAAATCTGCAACAATCTACAAGAGCTATGGAAACTTTGCAGTGGCAATAAATTGACCTATTCAATGCAAAAAACAACCCAAGTTTTGCTAAAACATCTTGATTTGAAGTCTCAATTTACATGTTAGACAGAAACAAAGTAGATCCAATCATAATAATAAAAAAATCAGCAAGTAACATCCGAATCAGCCACAATCTTACTGAGGGTAGAAACATGAGGAAACAATGCCCAGCTCCTGTTACTATTTCTTATGGGCTTACAATTCAAACGTGACAGCTTACAACCAAGGCAATGTTAAGGTAAATGACAGGAACTTTACTATAAAATGGCAGACTGAACAACTTTTGAATCTTTTTAACCATTGAGGAGAGCAATCACCTCTGCCCCAGGACACATTTGCTAGAGTTTCTCAGATCACTGCCTCAACCCCCATCACAACAACTGACAAATGCGGCATGAAACTCAATTATTTTTCAAGAAATTAAATGGTCCTTGACCATTTACAAGGTTTCAAATTTATTGTCAGAGTACATACATGACATCACATACAACCCTGAAATTCTTTTTTCCTGCAGGCCTGGCAGAATTACAACTTTGTGGTAGTGGGGGAAAAAACTGTACAGAAGGGACACATAATCAAATAAACAAATGACTGTGCAATACAGAAAGGAGAAAAATCAACATTAAAATGTAAAAGTCCTTAAATGAATCCCTGATTGAGTTTGTTGTTGAGGAGTCGATGGTGGAGGGGTAGCAACTGTTAGTGAACCTGAAAGTGCAAGTCTTGTGGCACCCATGCCTCTTTGCTGATGGTAGCAGCAAGAAGAGAGCATGTGCTGGGTGGTGTGGATCCTTGATAATTGCTGTTGCTCTATGATGACAGCATTCTCTGTAGATGGCCTCGATGATGGGAAGGAGTTTTCATGCAATGTCCAAGGTTTTACACCCAGGGGCATTGGTATCCCAAAACCTGACCATAATGCAGCTGGTCAGTACATTTTCCACCATGCACATGTAGAAATTTGCCAGGGTTTCTGATGTCATACCAAACCTCCATAAACTACTGAGAAAGTAGAGACACTGATGTGCTTCCTTCATGATGCCATTTGTGTGTTGGATCCAAGAAAGATCCTCTGAGATAATGACTCCCAAGAACTTACTCTTTCCACCTCTTGATTCCCCCAATGATCGTACACATCTGGTTTTCCTCTCCGCAAGTCAACAATTAGCTCCATGGTTTGGGTGACACTGAGTGCGAGGTTATTGTTGGTGCACCATTTGAGAAAGATTTTTCCAATCTTCCTCCTATATGTGGAATCATCACCTCTTTTTATACAACCCACTACCATAGTATCATCAATGAATTTATAGATGGTGTTGTTGTACCAAACCATACAGTCCTAGGTGTAAAGTGAGTAGATCGGTGGGGGGTGTCAAGAACACAGCCCTGTGGTGTTTCAGTACTAATAGAGATTGTGGAGGAGATGTTCTTACCAATTCTCACTAATTGCCATCTGTAGGTAAGGAAATCAAGGATTCAATTACACAATGGGATGCTGAGTCCCAGGTCTTGGAGTTTGCTGATCAATTTTGAGGGGATGATGGTATTAAATGCAAAACTGTAGTCGATAAAGAGAATCCTAATGTATGCATCTTTGCTGACCAGCTGTTACAGGGCTTTATGTAGAGCCAGTGAGATTGCATCCATCGTAGACCTGTTGCTACAGTAGGCAAATTGGAATGGATCCATGTCGTCGCTCAGACAGGAGCTGATATGCTTCAACACCAGCCTTTCAAAACACTTCATCATTGTTGATGCAAGTGCCACTGGTCAATACCACACTTTTCTTGAGCATTGGTACCACTGATGCCTGTTTGAAACTGTTGGGTAGCACACTCTGCCAGACTGAGAGGCTGAAGATATCCATGAATATGTTGGTAAGTTGGTCGCACAGTGCTTTAATACTCGGCCGGGTACTCCATTTAGATCAGATGCTTTTGGATTCACTCTCCTGAAAACAACCATACATCATCCTCGGATACAGGCAAGAAAGGATCATCAGGGGACATGGGGGTACGCAGTGGTGGTTCTTTCTTGTTCTTGTGGTCAAATTGGGCGTAGGAGGCATAGAGTTTGAAGCTCTGCCATCTTCTACTGCACCGGATTTTGTTTTG
This sequence comes from Narcine bancroftii, assembly GCF_036971445.1. Taxonomy (NCBI): domain Eukaryota; kingdom Metazoa; phylum Chordata; class Chondrichthyes; order Torpediniformes; family Narcinidae; genus Narcine; species Narcine bancroftii. The sequence continues at coordinate 9,295,796 of NC_091474.1, read as the reverse complement.
CAGCAGGTTATATCATTTAGGCCTTGCCACAACTGTTGTGTATTTCTCGTGGTTTCCATTTTCATCCAGAAATTCCATTTTACCTTGGCGATATCTTTCTGCGGGACATACCTGCTCTTCTGTAGTGATCTGAATCTTTGGTCTTAAATGCCTGTGATCAGGATCTCATCAGATTCTGGTTTTCACTGTTCATCCCGAGCTTGTGGTTGAGGAAAACCCTGAATGATTCAGTGGGGATATACTCATCCAGTTACAAATTCTAAATTCTTTGTTTGATATTATCCCTTTTAAGTTTCATGGAATAATCCTGCAATGTTGAAGCATTATTTTAAAGACCTGTTTTATTTTAGATTGACAAGGGAAAAGGTTTGGACTAAACATGTACCAGATAACAACCCTCATCATCAGTGCCTTGGAAATCATCAATGCCCATCATCTTAATGGTGGTAATCGATTCCAAAACACCCAGAATATGTCAGATAATGGTATTCTATTGTGTACCGTTCACCTGCCAATTGCACATAAACCCTCCAGCAGCGACAATTCAAATAGAAATGAAATCCTGCTCCATAAATAGAATAGGTGGAGCTACGCGAGGCGCACACAACGCTATTCAGGACAAAACAGTCTGCCGCATCAGTCGTCAATGAACTAGCAGCACATTGACACAGAGCGTATTTCATCTACAGGGTGCACTGCAGTAACTCGCTTCAAGTTTTTTTATAGCAACACTGTTCAAACCTGCAATCTCCACCACCTAAAAAGGATAAGAGTAGCAGATGTATGGGAACATCTCCAAGTTCCCCTCGTCAAGCTCTATCCGAACTTAGATCTACACTACTACTCCATCGTTGCTGGTCTAAATCTGGAACTTTTCTGTCTGTATTGTGAGACCATCCCTGGTGCATAGCCTGTAGTCTTTCAGAGAAAACATCTCCATCATCTTATAACTAGGAGTGGAGAATATCATCCTTGTCCACAATGGCATACTGGAGACAGAGTAACAAAAGACAGCAAAAGTGAGCTAGGAGTATTAGAAATGGAACTATATGGAAGGAATAGAACATTTACAGCAGTCAGCTAATGAGTGGGAAAAGGCTTGTGAAATATTCTTCACCTATCAATCACAAAAGTTTCATATGGACCTTTCATACATTCAAAACAATCTAAAAAATGAATGCTATTTAATATTTTGCATTCTTTCAATTAAAATTAATTAAACTCAATTATACAAAGCAGTTTAGGACAATTAGATAAATTTAGATCCCTCAAGTTAAACATGATCCTTTCCAACTTTATAAATTACCATAATCCAAGTTATTTTGGATCAATTTTTTTGGGTCACATTCAGGGGTGGTTGACCTTTGACTGCGGTAAGTGCCTGTGTCTTCAAGGCACCGGAAGCTCCGGTGGGTGGGTGGACGGGCCAACAAAATAATGTTGGGGACTAGGGGGGGGGGGGGGGGGGGAAGACACTTCTACATGGGTCATGAAAACATGCCATTTCTGAACCAAAAAGTGGCAGGGGTTAACAATAACATAGTATCAGAACCTGTTGTCATGAAACTTTGTGTTTTGGAGCAGCAATCATAGTTATAACATGTACGTTTGCACTATCTTACAACATTTCTGTCAAAAAATAATAGTGCACGAAAAGCAAGGCAGTGTTTTTGGTTCACTGGATTATTCAGGAATCTGATGGCAGCGGGGAAGAAGCTGTCCTTGTGCTACTGAGTGCTCAGCTTTAGACTCCTGTACCCTTTTCCCGATGGTAGCAGAGTGAAGAGGGCATGGCCTGGATGGTGGAGGTCTTTGAGGATAGATGCTGTTTTTTTAAGACACTGCCTTATGTAGATGTCCTCAATGGAGTGGTCTGGTGCCTGTGATATCACAGGCTGAGTTAACAGCCCTCTGGAGTTTATTCTTGTCCCAAGAATCAACAATTATATGAGCATTTACTATGTATCGTAAAATTCCATTTTAAACAGAAAAAATAATTTTAGCAGTTATAGCAAAACCTACATCATAACAGCTTAAAGCTGCAGTTGTATTGTGTATACAAGCCATATGTAAACAGCGTCTTCATTGTTGGGGTCTTTCATGGCTTGGTTCAGCATCATGCTGAAGAAGATTGAAAAGAGGGTTGGTGCGAGAACACAGCCTTGCTTCACGCCATTGTTAATGGAGAACGGTTCAGAGAGCTCATTGCTGTATCTGACCCGACCTTGTTGGTTTTCGTGCAGTTGGATAATCATGTTGAGGAACTTTGGGGGACATCCGATGCGCTCTAGTATTTGCCAAAGCCCTTTCCTGCTCACGGTGTCGAAGGCTTTGGTGAGATCAACAAAGGTGATGTAGAGTCCTTTGTTTTGTTCTCTGCACTTTTCTTGGAGCTGTCTGAGGGCAAAGACCATGTCAGTAGTTCCTCTGTTTGCGTGAAAGCCGCACTGTGATTCTGGGAGAATATTCTCGGCGACACTAGGTATTATTCTATTTAGTAGAATCCTAGCGAAGATTTTGCCTGCAATGGAGAGCAGCGTGATTCCCCTGTAGTTTGAGCAGTCTGATTTCTCGCCTTTGTTTTTGTACAGGGTGATGATGGTGGCATCACGAAGGTCCTGAGGCAGTTTTCCTTGGTCCCAACAAAGCTTGAAAAACTCATGCAGTTTGGCATGCAGAGTTTTGCCGCCAGCCTTCCAGACCTCTGGGGGGATTCCATCCATACCTGCTGCTTTGCCACTTTTCAGTTGTTCGATTGCCTTATATGTCTCATCCTGGGTGAGGACCTCATCCAGCTCTAGCCTTAGGGGCTGTTGAGGGAGCTGGAGCAGGGCGGAATCTTGGACTGAGCGGTTGGCACTGAAAAGAGATTGGAAGTGTTCTGACCATTGGTTGAGGATGGAGATCTTGTCGCTGAGGAGGACTTTGCCGTCTGAGCTGCGCAGCGGGCTTTGGACTTGGGGTGAGGGGCCGTACACAGCCTTTAGAGCCTCGTAGAAACCCCTGAAGTCGCCAATGTCCGCGCTGAGCTGGGTTCGTTTGGCGAGGCTAGTCCACCACTCATTTTGGATCTCCCGGAGTTTGCGCTGAAGATGGCTGCATGCGTGACGGAAGGCTTGTTTCTTCTCTGGACAGGACGGCTTTGTAAGGTGAGCCTGGTGGGCAGCTCGCTTCTTTGCCAGCAGCTCCTGGATTTCCTGGCTGTTTTCGTCAAACCAGTCCTTGTTTTTCCTGGAGGAGAAGCCCAGTACCTCTTCAGTGGATTGCAGTATGGTAGTCTTCAGCTGATCCCAGAGGGTTTCAGGGGACAGGTCCGTGAGGCGGGTTGCATCGTCGAGCTTTGCTTTGAGGTTTGCCTGGAAGTTTCCTCAAGACAAGGACTGCCTAAAGAAATCTCTTGGTGCCTGCCACATTGACCACCGCCAGTGGGCTGATGTCGCCTCAAACCGTGCATCTTGGCGCCTCACAGTTTGGCGGGCAGCAACCTCCTTTGAAGAAGACCGCAGAGCCCACCTCACTGACAAAAGGCAAAGGAGGAAAAACCCAACACCCAACCCCAACCAACCAATTTTCCCCTGCAGCCGCTGCAACCGTGTCTGCCTGTCCAGCATTGGACTTGTCAGCCACAAATGAGCCTGCAGCTGACGTGGACTTTTACCCCCTCCATAAATCTTCGTCCGCGAAGCCAAGCCAAAGAAAGAAACAAGCCATATACAAAAATCATATCATGGCAAATACCAGAATTGGAGAATAGCCTCTCAGAAATTTATTTTGGTGATATCTTGGGTTTTAATCTAGTTTCATTTTAAATGAGAAAAATACAACTTGTAACAAAATTTCCAAATTCAAATGAGAATCATGGGTCCTCTACCAGCATCACTTACAGCTCCTAGAACGCTTCCACCAGCGTTGTCTCCGCTCCATCCTCAACATACTTTGGAGCGACTTCATCTCCCACATCGAAGTACTCGAGATGGCAGAGGCCGACAGCATCGAATCCATGCTGCTGAAGATCCAACTGCGCTGGGTAGGTCACGTCTCCAGAATGGAGGACCATCGCCTTCCCATGATCATGTTATATGGCAAGCTCTCCACTAGCCACTGAGTCAGAGGTTAACCAAAGAAGAGGTACAAGGACTGCCTAAAGAAATCTCTTAGTGGCCTGCCATATTGACCACGGCCAGTGGGCTGATCTCGCCTCAAACCATGCATCTTGGCGCCTCACAGTTCAGCAGGCAGCAACCTCCTTTGAAGAAGACCGCAGAGCCCACCTCACTGACAAAAGACAAAGGAGGAAAAACCCAACACCCAACCCCAACCAACCAATTTTCCCTTGCAACCGTGTCTGCCTCTCCCGCATCAGACTTGTCAGCCACAAACGAGCCTGCAGCTGACGTGGACATTACCCCTCCATAAATCTTCGTCCGTGAAGCCAAGCCAAAGAAAAAAAACATACATGACATCACATACAACCCCAATATTCTTTTTCCTGCGGGCGCAGCAGAATTATCATCAATTGGTAACGGAAAAAAACTGTACAAAGCATACACATGTAAATGAAGAACTGTAAACAGATAATGAGTATAACGAACTGACTGTGCAATACAGAGTATAAAAAGAAAATCAATAAAGTGCTCAAGTAAGAGTCCTTAAATGTTGAGTCCCTGGTTGAGTTTGTTGTTGAGGAGTCTGATGATGGAGGGGAAGCAGCTGTTCCTGAACCTGGTGGTGCGAGTCTTGTGGCACCTAGACCTCTTTCCTGATGGCAGCAGAGAGAACAGAGCGTGTGCTGGGTGGTGTGAGTCTTTGACGATTGCTGCTGCTCTCCAACGGTAGTGTTCCCTGCAGATGTACTGAATAGTGGGGAGGGTTTTGCCTGTGATGTCGTGGACTGTGTCCACTACCTTTTGGAGGGCTTTGCGCTCAGGCATATTGGTGTTCCCATATTGACCGTTTTGCAGCAGTCAGCGCACTTTCCACCACATCTCTGTAGAAATTTGCAAAGGTTTCTGGTACCAAACGTCCGCAAACTCCTGAGGAAGTAAAGGCACTGATGTCCTTTCTTCATATGCCACCTTCGTGTTGGGTCCAGGAAAGGTCCTCCAAGGGTGTGACCCCCAATAACTTAAATTTGCTCACCCTCTCCACCTCTGATTCCCAAGGATCACTGGATTTTATACCTCTGGTTTTCCTTTCCTCATGTCAACAATCAGCTCCTTAATTTTGGTGAGATTGAGTGCAAGTTTGTTGTTGGTGCACCATTCAGACAAGTTTTCAATCTCCCTCCTACATGCTGGCTCATCCCCTTCCTTTATGCAACCCACTATCGTGGTATACTCAGCAAATTTGTAGATGGTGTTTTGTCATACTGAGTCACACAGTTATAGGTGTAAAGAGTAGAGCAAGGGGCCAAGATCACAGTCCTATGGTGCTTGATGGAGATTGTGGAGAAGTTCTTACCAATCTTCACTGACTGTGGTCTGGAGGCAAGGAAATCCATGATCCAATTACATAGTTGGGTGCTAACTACCAGATCTTGGAGTTTGATGATCAGTTTTGAGGGGACGATGATGTTAAACGCCTGTGTTACATTGAGTGCGAAAACTTTCTGAACAATATCACTAAAAAAAAAGCATGCACTTTTTTATTTCCCAAATGTTATTTAACTATGTGCAATGGCACCAAATTATATTGTATGAGTGAAATAGACTGAATGGACATTTTTTAAAAAATTCTCAATTGCAAAATTTCTCTCAAACATTTTAAAAACAAAGGCACCTTATACAAATGAGAAACAGAACATGGAAGCAAAATTCATGAAAAGATTTAGTACAAGAAATTATTTACCTAATCCTCTCTTTTTGGCCCATTAATTATAAACAAAAAGAAGAGAAATTATTTACACCCACTTTAATTCCAAGGCACAGAATCCGTAAATACAAGCTAACCTCGAGGATTGGTAATCATCTTGAACAATCAACTCTTTCCCTTAGACACTTGTCAATCCAGAAAAGAATTGAAAAAACTAAAAACTGAAGAGCAATATCTTAAATGGAATAGATAACAACACAATTTCAACTAGTTGGCAATGGGAAGTTCTATTTGGCAAATACATGTACTTTTGCAAGTGGAGAGTGACAGGATGAGGGCTGGTCTTGATCCTGACGTTTTGATTAGTCTGACAAAACTAAACAATGAGTGCTGTGATGCAATGGTGGAAGAAAATCAGGCCCATGGTACAGTACTTCTATGTATTTTTCCCCAGTGGTGATCCAATTTTTGATGATGCCCCTCCAAGGTGTGCAATTAGGTGATTGTGAGACAAGTGTAAATCCACAGCACTGTTCAGTTTGGATGGATTACATTTGAATAGAACAATTCGCAAAGCTCCAAACCCTGCATGGCTTCAAATTTGTCCTGCAGCAGAAAGAGGCACTAAATTGCATAGCAAAACTAAGGTAAAAGAGGCACAAAGAATAGTTTTTATAACCCAAATTTCTATTAAGAACTAGTTTTTCCTATAGCCAAACAATTTCTAATACTGCAATTGATCAGATGCACAGAGAAATTCTAATTTTGTTTAACAACATTTCCAAAAATATTCTGAAAGCTAATAATGAATATCACAAGTTTCTATGTATACAGTAAGCAAACAATCTACCACAACTGGTGTATTCACATAGGAGAACGTGTTTGCATATCCATAATTTGGTATCAACTGTTTAATTTTTAAAAATTAAGACATATATGGCACAGGTCATTTCAGCACATGATTCATGCTGCCCAACTTAACCTAGAACCCCAGCCCGGTACATTTTGATCTTCTTTACAACATCACTCCAGAATGATACTAACTTTGTCTACCACTTTATATATCATAAATAATGTGAGTTTTCTGAAACTTCTGCACTTCTAATACCTTAACACTGATCGAGGCTTTTTAAATCGCTGACATATGTTTTGCTTCGCTTCATGAAACTGTTTACCACATTTCCTTCATGAAAACAAATAGTCTCCCTTTTGTATCATAACTGTCTGATGGGGTACTACTACTAACCAACCTCACCTGAGTAGGTTCGATTTATTCCTCCAGTGTGTTTCATTTAACCAATTGTTTACCACATTTCCTTCATGAAAACAAATAGTCTCCCTTTTGTATCATAACTCTCTCTGATGGGGTACTACTAACCAACCTCATCTGAGTAGGTTCGATTTATTCCTCCAGTGTGGTTCATTTAACCAGCAGACCACGAATCAGCATTAA